>NW_017893603.1:0-51545 GCF_001540865.1 Ananas comosus
CTTTCCTGAGATATCGAACACAATATAGGCCTCGCCGGTCCAGGGTGATGATGAGTGGGTAGCCAAGATCTATCTACTTTCATTCACAAAGGGGTGTCGCGGAATTACTTTCCATGTGCATTAACCCTTTCTACACTCCAGTGGTCGCCTCTTCATCGCAGATCCTTGGGCTACACTCCTAACTATTGAGGCGATCATGAGCGTTCTCCCGTCACTCCCTCAACCATCACGGAAAATGCCCCTTGCCAACCGCACCTGAGGCTGGTGTCCCGTAATAACTCCTCCGAGCGTGTTACGCGTGCCTGTCCGCGACAGTGCAGGTGCAGGGGACGACCCCCTTGGGCGCAAACAACTTCTTTACCGGCGCGGTGCGTGTAGGGACCTGAGCCTACCCTGGCGCCCCTGCTGCAGTTAGAAGATCCGCCAAGGCGCTTCATCCTGCTTCTGCGGCGCGCCGCATCTGGCGGCTGCTGGAGCCGCCGCCGCCTGCTGGGTAACTAAATCGCGTGAGGGCGAAGCTGGCTTCCTCAACTCACGGACTCGCCGGATCCGGAGGTGCGGATGTCTCCACTTCCTCAAAGTTGCTGCCGCCGTTTGTCGCCTTTCAACAGACGCTTAGAGCATGTAATCGGCATTATCACTACAACATTATAAAAAACGTAAGTTAATAAAAACCACGCTATGCGCAGCCCCGCTCAACTAACAAAACCAAATCATTTAGCGAAAGTAAGGAAGTGTCCTTTACATCAAAAAAATACTAAACTCCCGAGTTACGTTAGTCTGGCCGCCAACGTAACCTCCACGAAGTTAGAGCTATACCTCCGATCAATACTCTAGCTTGTAGAGTTAATCAATACCAATCATAATACTTTCGGCTCCTAAATCATATTAGACCTGTCTCTTACGCAGGTATTTTCTATAGTTAACCGCCCTAAAGGTTGCTAGGTCCACTAGACTAACCTGATGGTTCTGATTACCAAATTAATCTGTCAGCCCGGGACCAGCTTAGACCCGCCGTGTTCCGTGTCCAGAGCCCGCCCATTATGGCTACACATATAAGGCTCCTACAACAATAGCAATAAATGAACAACAAATAGAGTTATCTAAAGATATCAGGAGTAAGTTAGTACAGCTAAGTTCGTAACAACAGTAGAAAACAGGGGAAACTTAAACACCACAGGCAAAACGTAAAATAATACATTATAAGTCTCAAGCATACATATAGGAGTGGTCTATACAAAAAGGGGGATACAAGTCTCTCAACTCTCCAAAAAAAACTCAGAAGAAGAGGTAGACCACCATCGGTTTCAGAATTCCTCGTAGCTAAATCAGGCGATTCCTTTTCCGCGATCCGAGCCTCTCCCGGGGTGGAAGGGCTTTGAAAGAAAAACACTAAAAACAGGTGGGCTGGAGACTATAATTTATTAAGTTCCCAGTTGGGCAATTACTGACTTAGCAAAATTGCCACCACTTAGGCCCAAGTCATGAGCAGATATAGAAAATGAAATAATCAGATGCGGAAAATAAAAGCATTATATAAAAATGCATATACTGCTATGCCACAAGTATATATCATGATACTGAGAACATGGAGTCATCTACTTTATTCCTGATCCATATGCAATACATTACATACTATGTTTCTATCACGGTACAGTTATTGCTATGATGCAAACAAGTAATACTTCACAGTATATCTACATGTCCAAATAACAACTACTAAGCCTATCTAGTGGAGTGATTGTTATACACCAGTTTGGAATGTCATTGTTCAACTCTTGTTTTTAGACCTTACACAAGTGTGTCCGGCTCTTTGTGCCGCCAGCCTGCCTGTGGTAGCCATCATTCCACGCTAGCGAATGAGTCTGTCCACATCGACCTACAAGGCGCCTCGGCGCCTAGCTGCCCTGGTAGTCATATCCCACGCTGGACTGAGGCTGTCCCACGCGACGCTACAGGCGTTTCATCCCGACAGAGCGAGACTGGGTCGCAAAAGGCCACTCTCGGTAGTGCGTGTAGGGAGCACCTCACAGGCACTGTGCGGAATGAGCCAATAATGGCAAGACAAGCATAGTCATCATGTCACGTGTCTCAGTCATATGTTCTCTAACAAGAATAGCCATAGTAACCCCAAAGGGTTTCTAGTCTCAAAGTGAGTTCCAACTATTCACTAAGTCTGAGTACCTCTTTTAGACACTAGAACATTACATATCAAAGCAATTTCCAATTTTTCCATGCTCTTTATGGGTCATTATTTTTACTAGGTTCATACATGTCCCAAATCGAATGTCGCTTATATGAACTTAGCTTAATATACCAATTCCAAGCCCAATGCCTCTTTAGACATTACTTACCCTATCAATAATATAGGTTATACGCATTGCTCTCTAGCATTGTGATTCACATTGTCAATAATATGTAGCCTAGCACTGTATTCCACAATGCATATAATATTAACATAGCATCTAGTCCACTAACGATATGGTTTCAATGCGTGCGTATGCAACTTATCAACATAGTAGTATAGTTCTCAATAATGCTACATGACTATCCACTTTCAATGCAACTACCAATTTAGCATAATTTTAATATTAATATGCACATAGCAATTCAATATCATTCAATTCTAATGCCTCTCTTATGCAACTTTTTAGGTCAGTCATAGCTCAAGTCGATGTCGCATTTACGACATTTAGCTCCTAATCACAAGTTTATTCAGTCCGAAGCCACTTTATGGCCTATGCCAATCTCTTATATTTCCAATGAGATTTATATCAAAGACATAATTACATTTGCTCGTCTAATATATGGAGTATGATTCCAATTCCCAATTAGAATGCTAAACCCAATGCCGTTTAGATCTCACTTCCAAGCTCTCATACCACATAGAGATCCAAAAATGCATTGTATAAATGTGACATTAATACTTGTCATATTCACATATCCGAATACATCAAAGCCACAATTAGAATTCTATTCCATCATATCGGCACGATGCCCAACACGAAGGGTAAACTCTCTACTAATAGAGGTCCGAAATGTATTGTAGATAACATAGCATTTAAACATTCAAAATTCACCAATAATGCATATCTATCATGAAAAGTGTGTGATTTTCTATTTTCGATAATTAAATCCACATATATGAGATTTTCTCATTGGTAGCGAGGTCATAACCCACGAGAAACTCCACGTCGACCCTTCGTGCCCGACTCTCTTAGCTCCAAGACTTTAGGTGATGTTCACGATGCTCGATTCCGGTTCGTGATTTTGAAAGCTTACGTCGCGGAGCTGGGCGATCATGTACCGAAATTCGGCTTTTCTTTCAATATCTTTCGCGTGCCTCGTCGTATCGGCCGAACCGACTTCGCCAGGTTCAGAAAACTTAGCAATTAGGTTTATACAGGCGGTCAATTTAGGATCGGAGACCGCTGCACATATTGCGCAAAATCCTATTTTGAGCCTAACATACAATTACCTCCAAATAATCCAAATTAAATGGCACAATCATGCTAAAGGAAAGAAATTGCTCATTATAGGGGCTATAGAGACACTTAAGGGTTAAATTAAGCCAAATCCACAAAGTTCTACCAAAAAGGAAACACGCAGATGGGAGATACGCCGCCCTCCAACGAGCAGCGCCGAAGAGCTCGAGTTCCGTCGCTCCAAACGCTGTTTGCAGCTTGTCACGCCAACGCCGTGAATTTGGGGTTGAAATGAGACTAAGAAATTGAGAGAGTTATTTTAGAGAGAGAAAGTGAGTTTTCTCTCACTTACCACCATGAACGTGTAGTGGTGTTGTGGTGGTGGGTCGGTATGGCTGTGAGAAGAAAGAAGAAGGCCTAGGAAGTTAGTCTACTTATAGTCAACACGTCCATAGTAGTTACACTAATTTCACGTTCAGGCGTTTAAAATCTGATATTCTTTCGCCGTGAGCCTCTGAAAATCCGTGTTCAGTTCAAATTTGACAGTTTATGCTTCGCCGTTTTTTTGCTTAGCTTGACGAGAAATTTTATTCTTTCAGTTTGACCCGTTTGGTCACGAAAGCTGTAGCCGAACTGTAATCTTTAATCAGATTAACTGTCGGATTTTATTCTCCACTATCTGTGGTGTCAGAGAGATATTGAAACTTTAAATCTAAGCCTCATATAAATAATTTCTGACTTATCTCCAGTTTTCAGAATTTTCTGACACTATGTATTTTCTTGTTAACAATAACAGCCTCTTTACACACAGAAAATTCAAAATCTTCTCTGTTCTCGCTCGATTCGCGCACGAGCCTGTTCGCATTATTATTTTATTTTATAAGTCCAATAGAAAATAGTATCTACCACTATTTTTATTTATCCTTATTTAAATCGGTTATGCTATCAAGATTTCAGTTCATGGCGGAAACTTCTGAAGGTTGAAATTTAAATTTCATTAACTTCACTTCGGATCCTCGAATGAGGTGAGGTATAACTTCCTCGTTTTCACTTTCGACGTCCACGTTTTCTTCGCTCATATGTTGCCACAATGATATCTTGGACATTATGGGATTTTTCGCGGTTCGAAGCTTTCGCACCTCCCGATCGACAATATACGCCGGAAAACTCCTCATAAGTCATATCTCTTGAAGTTTCTATCGATATATAACGAAGAATATGATCCGGTGTCGTTTCTCCACACATACTTGCGGAGTATGAAGATACATGGATACATTCATGCACTCCGCAAGCCTCGGTGGTATGCCATTGTAGGCACCGTCCAACTCGTTCCAGAATCTCGGAAGGGTCTTTTAGATATAGCGGGCTCAATTTCCCGCGAACACCGAACCGTTTAACTCTCCATTGGCGATACTTTAGTAAGATCGCGGTCGCCCTACCGCGAACTCAATATGCTTCTCGCACTTGTCGGCTAACTTTGTGTCTTGATTGCGCCATGTCACTAGCTTTTGTCGGGCAAGGCGGACCTTCTCTCCGCCTTCCCGGCACCACATCCGCGGCAAAACCATTTTTCTCGCCCACATCGTCCAGTTGTACGGCGAGCGACACTTTCCTTCCATACAGCGGCCTCAATGGCGCCGCATCGCTAATACTTTCTGATAACTATTATATATGGAGATTCCTAGCCATCGGTCAAATGAATGTGGCCAATCCGCCCTTATAATCAAGTACACACACGCTCGGAAGCATGTCCTCAAGTATTTTGAATCGTCCTCTCGATTGACCAGTCACTTTGAGGATGAAGTGCCGTACTAAGAGTCGAGCGCGGTGGCCGTAGTTGCATCTGTGTAAGCCTCTTTCCAGAAGTGAGATGTGACTAGCGGTCTCCGAATCTGATACGATAGACACCGGAACCCCTACTGAGTTCACACTATTCGTTCGATATAGACTTTGACCTAAGTTGTCTCCCGAGGCCAGCAGTGACGTGTGGGATCGGCAAAAAAGGTCGTGTGCGGATTTTGTCAACCGGTCCACAACTACCCACACGCGGCGGTGGTCACCTGTTCGACCGTTAGGGCCGAGACTGTGTCACAAAGTCCAACTCGCAACACTTTTCCGTCATTTGCCACACGGGGTATTGCGTAGACTCTGCCAAGTTGCCCGCTGGAAACCGACGCTCCGCGCTTTACTTTGTTGGCACATGAGACAGTGCGCTACAAACTCCCCTATATTCTCTCTTCATTACCCGTGGTCGCAGCCAATAATGCAATTTCAAATGTTCTGATACTTTTGGTGCGTCCCGGGTGAATGACTATAGGGAGATTGATGCGCTTCTAGCATAATCGCCTGCCGGGGAAGGTCGTTGCATCCTTGGGCAACGCCACCAAGACCCCGATATCGCTAAGTGCGCCGATCTGGTTCCACGCATTATATCGCACTACGCTTTCGACTTTGCCCCGACACTTTTTGGAGAAACTTCTCCGATTGCCTTGTTAACCTTTAATTTTCTCCCAACAAAAGTTGGTTGCACAATAAGTGTGCAAGTGTTGCCGACACTATCCCGTGCCGCCACAACTTCTAGTCCAACCGTGCTCTCCTTCTGCAATACCGGTTGAGGCGTAATCTCTGCCGCCAAATTTTCCGCCGACTTTCTACTTAGAGCATCGGCCACGACGTTCGCTTTCCCGGGGTGGTAGAGAATCGTGACGTCATAATCTTTAAGCAACTCTAACCACCGCCGCTGTCGCAAGTTCAGCTCCTTTTGGGTAAACAAGTATTTGAGACTCTTATGATCAGTGTAGATCTCACAATGTTCCCCATACAGGTAATGCCTCCACAGTTTTAACGTGAAAACAACCGCCGCTAGCTCAAGATCGTGAGTTGGATAGTTCTTTTCATTACTCTTCAACTGGCGCGAAGCATAAGCTATGACTCGGCCGTTTTGTATTAAGGCACACCCGAGACCGATGTATGAGGCATCACTGTATACGACATAGTTTTCTCCCGGCGTCGGCAAAGCAAGCACCAGAGTAGACGTCAGTCTAGTCTTTAGCTCCTCAAAGCTCCACTCACAGTCGGGGCTCAACACAAACTTCACCCCTTTGTGCGTAAGGCGCGTTAGTGGAGTTGTTATCTTAGCAAACCCTTCCACGAACCGCCGGTAATAGCCCGCAAGCCTAAGGAAGCTACGAATTTCCGCTACACTCGTCGGGCAGGGCCAATCTTTAATCGCCTCAACTTTCTTTGGGTCCATTGAGATGCCATCTCCGGATACAACGTGGCCCAAAAAGGTGACCTCCGAAAGCCAAAACTCGCATTTCTTTAGTTTTGCGTAAAGCTTTTCCTTCCGGAGTATCTCCAACACGAGTCTTAGATGCTCCTCGTGTTCTTCCTCAGTCCGAGAATATACCAATACGTCGTCAATGAAAACCACGACGCACCGGTCCAATAGCGGACGGAAAATCCGATTCATTAAGTCCATAAACGCCGCCGGTGCGTTAGTGAGCCCGAATGGCATAACCGTAAACTCATAGTGGCCATACCGCGTACGGTACTCCGTCTTGTGCACATCTTTGGGTCGTATCTTCAGTTGATGATACCCCGACTGCAGATCGACCTTAGAGTATACCCTTGACCCTTGCAATTGGTCGAACAGGTCATCAATTCTTGGCAATGGGTATTTGTTCTTGATCGTCACTCTATTCAGCTCGCGGTAATCAACGTAGAGCCGGAGTGTTCCGTCCTTCTTCTTTACAAATAGCACGAGAGCTCCCCACGGGGACACGCTCGGCCGCACGAAGCCCTTATCGAGCAAATCTTGTAACTGAGCTTTCAACTCTTTTAGCTCCACCGGTGCCATTCTGTACGGAGCCTTCGAAATTGGCGCCGTCCCGGGAATCAAGTCGATAACAAACTCGACTTCCCGATCCGGGGGTAGTCCCGGTAACTCCGCTCGGAATACATCCGGATACTCCCGTACGACTCGAATACTCTCCAGTTCCGGGTATTCCTTTCGAGTGTCTACGATGGTCGCCAAATAAGCCTTGTAACCACCCTTAATCATCCTTTTTGCCCTCACCGTCGATATAGTTGCTGCGAAGCGTTTGCCCTTGCACGCCCGATAGACAAACTCCTCTTGGTTGGGTTAATGAAACGTGATCACCCTCCTCTCGCAATCTATAACCGCGTAGTACTTGGAGAGCCAGTTGATCCCCAAGATTACTTCGAATCCCCACATTTCTTTCAACACTAGGAGGTCGATCAGTATAACCCAATCACCTATTTGCACTGGGCAGTCCAGGCACTCATCATAGACATCGATCGAGTGCTCGGGAGTGTTCACCGACCAGTACTCCTCATTATGAGTGATCTCTATACTATGAGCTTGTGCAAATGATGCTAATATAAATGAATGAGATGCACCCGTATCAAATATAGCTCTAGCTCTAGTGCCTCTGATTAGAATAATACCTGCCACCACGTCGTCGGGAACGATGATGGGTGGCTCCTCCACCTGAGTGGAAAAAACCCGCCCACTAGGTGCTCGAGAAGCCTCCGGCTGACGTCGCGCCGACGATCGTCCAGCAGATGTTGCGGGTGGCAGTCCCGCCAGCTGTCGCTGTGTGTACTGTACTGAAGCTGATGACGGGGCTGGAGACACGCCGCCCGGGCACTCTCGGCCAAGGTGGCCCACTTGGCCATATCGGTAGCATCGCCCCTCTTGCTGTGGGCAAGATGTAACCCGGTGGTCTTCACCGCAGATCACACATGGGTAGGCGACACAGCTTTGGGTCTGACTCCTACCTCCCCGCCAATGTGATCGTGGAGGTCGCGGGGGTCGCTTAGAACTCGATTGCCCCGCAGATCCACCAGCCGGCCGTTTCTTTGTCTTATCTCTTTCCCTTTCTCTTTCAAAATTCTCGCGCTCATCACGCGCGATGGCATTCCCGCGCTCCACCCAAAGCGCGCGATCAAGCACTTCCTCATAGGTCTTCAAGCGAAATGCATGAATAACCTTGAAAATCTCGGGTCGCAACCCGCGCTCAAATACCTCCGCTCGGTCCCTATCACCGTGAACCAAGTCCGGCACGCAGTTAACCATGTGCGTGAACTCCCTCTCGTACTCGCGCACCGATCGGCTTCCTTGCCTCAGCTTCCGAAAATCCTCCTTGATTTTTCTTTTGTCGCTTTCGGGGAAATACTCCATCAGCAGCATCTCCCGGAACGCTTCCCAAGTAAGGAAAGGGTGCCCTAGCGAGCGATTTTTCCTTGCTTGGTTCCACCACAACCGGGCCGACCCATCGAAACAATGAGCCGCCAAGTGAACTTTATCATTCTCGAGGGTATAGATATCCTCGAATAAGGCCTCCATCGCGGCTAACCAGTTCTCCGTTGTCCACGGATCCTTCACGTCACCGCAAAAGGTCGGAGGGTTAAACCGCTTAAACGCCGTCAGCGCCGCCAACGTGCTCTCCTGCTCGGCCTCAAGTACATCGAAAATAGGAGCCAATGAACCCGATGCCGTCGGAGGAATAGCCGTCACTGGCGCTGCCGCCACCGCAGGAGGTGGTGCTACAGGAGCAGCTAGTGGGGGTGGATCCCGTGGCACCGATGCCGCTGCCGCCTGTTGCGCCATCATCTCGTGGAGCCGCCCTATCTGCTCCCCTTGAAGCCGCATAGCCCCGGCCAAAGCCGCTACTTGGGCTCGCAACTCACGCACGTCATCCGACCCCGACTGCCCGGGCTCCTCCCGAGGCTCCGCCGGTGTGGACCTCGTAACTCTCCTCGGTGGTGCATTCGTGTCCTGAAACGCAATGTATACACACACATTAATACTCGAAGCACGTGAATCTCACACGTTACAAACAACTACCCAATTAAGCGAAAGCACAAGCCTAATTATTTCCACTCTCGGTGTTATGTGGTCGGCCGCCCCACAGAGTCCCTTAAGTAGACAACAATTAAGCCTTCTAATCTATCTCTACTTCCTTCTAGAGAAGTGTTATAGTTAACCCAATCATTCGCTTTCGCATCAACCAAGTCCACGTCAAGCATTTTCCTAAGTCCTTAGGGCCTCCAAACCTATGGTTTCTAGGTCATTCCTAGAATTTTGCTTTCCACTTCGCTCTGATACCATTATTTCTGTCACGCCCCAATCCCCGCCAATTTGGTCGGGTTCGGGTCACGTCAACAGACGCCGAACGGACAAAGCCTCCCCTGTCCGCCCAAGGCTCTAACAACAAGTATAAATAGGCAATCAACAAGTGAATTGCATATGTAATACAAGACTTGCACGAGGGCAAGCAACAACGAAAGTGAAAGCTCTAAGCTAAATATACAACACACATGATATTTGATTAAAGTTAAACCAAATACAAGTAAAACTATTACAATTCCAGTCAACCATCAAATCTTTTACATTTAGTCATCCACCAAACACATGCTTGTTTACAACTTTACATCTCACTAATTCAACAAAATAAAGTTGATGTGTATACACCAAAAGGGGAATGACTACAAAATGCATAATGTCCCGGGGGCTGCTATCTATGGCGCTATACCCCTGCCTCGGTCCTCCGCCGCCCCGCTCGTGCTAGGACCTGTAGGGTTAGTGGTGTGAGAACTACAACAAAGTTTCCAGTGGGCTCGGCATCCGACTTCGCCGACTTACCCACTAGGTCTATCCAGGCATAAGTATTTCAAGGAAAGGAAAGTAGCCAGTACTAATGCATCTAATACTATGCCTGTAGAAGAATGTCAGTGGATACAAATACTCAATGCGATAAGGAAATGTGCATGCATGCTCAAATTGTAAATAAGCTTTGGCTCTTACCCAATCTTACCGGTTAACCTTGTTAACTCCAAAAACTCATAACCGAAAATCCCTTTCTTTATCGGGGAGGCTCCAAGCACTACCGACCCGAGGGACCGTCTTCAGGGACCTCGCTCCCTGTGGTGTCGATTTCCGGAAACACACCGCTTGAGGAGGAGCGACCTTTCTCAAGCCAAGACTTTTTATGAGTATCGATCGAATCCCTGCGTTGAGGATATTAAGCCACTTGTCACGATGCCACTCTTGTGATAGGTTTTCTACCTATGTTCTCAAGTCACTTTCCAGTCAGTCTCGTCACAATGCCACTATAGTTAAGTCTATGTTTAGCATCCGTTTACTCAAGCCAATCTATCTCTCTATGTCATTGTCACCATTTTGTTTGCTTGTGTTAAGTCCAAGTCTCACTATCATGCAATTCCTAGGGTTCAGTAACACATGTCCGTTGTGGTTCTATTTCTCTCTATTTTCAAATACACTTGGAATAAACATAATGAAAACGACCAAAGTTCACATGTGAATTAACCCTAATATGCATGAAAGAATAAACAACCATATGCTCAAGAATATAGAGAAATAGACATAGAAGGGAATCCAACGATTCCGGCGTGCACCCCCCACCTCTAATATTCGTGTGGGTGACGAATATGAAGGCTCCCGCACTTTACGAAAGCCGATTCCGCGCCCTACAATACAAAACGGTGTCTTATTAGGCCTTTTTGTACAGGAACTATACCTTAACATTTTCGCGACGTTAAACGGAGTTGTCCAACGTGTTTAGGGCACCCCTAATTAGGTTTCTTTGAGGTCAATTTGCCCCCGAAAAATCCTAGGGCAAAAGCCCCAATTTTCAAGCCCTAAGAATGCCATATAGGGTTTCCCCATGAATCGATCCCAACCCTAAGCAAACAATAGCTTAGGATCATCTAAGTAGCACCCTAGTAAGGTTTCTAGACCCTTGGAACCATCCCTAGGGCATCTACCATGGGCCCTAATGATCCACCATGAGAGCTCCTCAAGTAAACCATGGATTTCATGGTTTCAAGGTCATTAGAGGGTTTCAAGGTTAAAAACAACCGAAAACTCCAAATCTTAGGGATTAAAACCAAGCCCTAGACTCATTTATACCAAAAACTCACCTTAGCCCAAGCTTCTCCAAGTCCTTCTTGTAGGAGAGCTTGTAGAACCCACCAAAGCCTCCAAATCCACCTTTCCTTTGCTTCTTCTTCTTCTTCCCCAAGCCCTAGAGCAAGAGTTCTTGAGAGAGAGAGAGAGAGGAAATGGAAGAGAAGGGTGAAAATGGCTGTGGGAGAGAGGGGATGAGTCATATATAGTGTTGTAACAATTGCACTTAAGCCCCTCCACTTGTTTCCTCTTGAACTGCTCAGACTGGGCATTTTTCGCCTCCGGGGACCGGTCTCCCCGACCAAGGACCGGTTCCCGAACGTGGGTGTTCCAGGACTTAGCCGAATTTTCGAGTTTTTCGGCTGTTGCGTAGCGAGGGACCGATCTACCCTTTTAGGGACCGGTCTCCCGAGGACCGGTCTCCCCGACCAGGGACCGGTTGCCTCAGGACTTCCTGGCAGGCTACGCGTACGGGGATCGGTCTCTCCTTCAGGGACCGATCCCCGAGAGCACAAAATCTGGGACTTAGCCAGATTTCCAGATTACTCTCTCGGGTCCCCTTTTAGCCTCACTTATGGACTCTAATGTGCTTAGGGTCCACTCAAACTCATTCATCTCCGCGTTCCGCTCGTTTCAATGGAACTCGGCACGATTTATGAGGGATGTGGTATGTTACACTGCCGGTTACCGGAGCAGAGTATGTGGTTTATAGTGATGCTTCACTTAATGGATTCGGTTGTGTATTGATACAGAATGGCAAGGTGATCGCGTATGCTTCTCGCCAACTGAAGGAGTATGAACGGAACTACCCTACGCATGATTTGGAGTTGGCGGCCGTAATCTTTGCGTTGAAGCTATGGCGCCACTACCTTTATGGCAAGCAATGTGAAATATATACGGATCACAAGAACTTGAAGTATTTATTCACTCAGAAGGAGTTGAACTTGATACAGTGCAGATGGTTAGAGCTGCTTAAAGATTATGATCTTACGATTCTCTACCACCCGGGTAAGGCTAATGTGGTGGCAGATGCGCTAAGTAGGAAATCGACGGAAAACTTAGCGATGCATGTTGTTACTCAACCGCAGTTGATCGAGCAGATGAAGTAGTTGGAGTTAGAGGTGGTGACTCCAGACACAAACCCTTGAGGTTGATGACCTTGGTAGTGCAACCTATACTTTTGGATAGAATTAAAGAAAAATAAGTTTTCGATGTGAAATTGCAAAAGATTAGAGACAAAATGGTCAATGGTTGCATCGGCGATTTTCTTGTTAATGACCAAGGATTGATGTGTTATCGTGGACGGTTATGTGTACCAGTAGATTCGGGACTTAAAGAAGATATTCTTCAAGAAGCGTACCGGGCACCCTATGCTATACATCCTGGAGGCACCAAGATGTACAAGGATTTAAAGTTACTTTATTGGTAGTCCGGGATGAAAAAGGATGTTGGCGAGTTTGTTGCTCGTTGTCTAACTTGCCAACAAGTAAAGGCTGAGCATCGTTTATCCTCGGAAAAACTTCAGAGTTTGCCTATTCCCGTGTGGAAGTGGGAGAAGATCACCATGGATTTCGTGACAGGATTGCCTCGCTCTCAGGCCGGGCATGATGCTATTTGGGTGATCGTGGATAGGTTGACGAAGTCGGCGCACTTCGTACCCATTCATACTACTTGGTCTGGGGAGAAGCTCGCACAAGTGTACCTTGATGAGATTGTGCGACTTCACGGAATGCCTACTTCGATTGTATCTGATCGAAACACTCGGTTTGTGTCTCACTTTTGGAGGAGTCTGCAGGACGCCTTAGGCACCCGATTGGATTTCAACACTGCTTTCCACCCTCAGAGTGATGGGCAGTTAGAGCGCACTATTCAGACCTTAGAGGATATGCTCCGGGCATGTGTGATTGACTTTCAGGGAGGATGGTCGCAGCATCTACCGATGGCGGAGTTTGCTTATAACAATAATTATCAAGCAAGTATCAAGATGGCGCTATTCAAAGCACTTTATGGACGGAAGTGTAGATCGCCACTTCATTGGAGTGAAGTTGGCGAGAGATTGGCTTTAGGCCCTGATGTGCTCCAGGAAGCTGAGGACAAGGGTCGAATTGCTCGGGAGCGACTTTTGACGGCACAAAGTAGACAGAGGAGATACACCGATCGACGGCGGCGAGACTTAGAGTTCCAAGTTGGAGACCATGTATTCTTGAAGGTCTCGCCGACGAGAGGGATCAGGAGATTCATGATTCGGGGTAAGCTGAGCCCCCGTTTTATTGGACCGTATGATTTCTTAGAGTGGGTAGGTCCGGTAGCATATCGACTTGCTCTACCACCGA
The DNA here is from genome assembly GCF_001540865.1 of Ananas comosus. Taxonomy (NCBI): domain Eukaryota; kingdom Viridiplantae; phylum Streptophyta; class Magnoliopsida; order Poales; family Bromeliaceae; genus Ananas; species Ananas comosus. Next base: position 13,713 of record NW_017893603.1, read on the forward strand.
ACCTATCGGGCGAGGACAACGTCTTTCATGTATCGATCCTTCGAAAGTACGTCTTCGACCCGATTCATGTGTTCGATGCTACGCCTGTGGAGTTGCGGGATGATCTGAGCTTCGAGGAGCTACTAGTGAGGATCTTGGCTCGCGAGGTGCGGAAATTGCGGAATCGGGATATCTTATATGTGAAGGTTCTTTAGAGCAACCACAGGGAGTGGGAGACCACGTTGGAGCTGGAGAGCGCCTTGCAGGAGCGCTACTCCCATCTTTTTCAGATGGAGCTTTGAGGTATGTTGTTGCTTTTGAGTTTCGCAGACGAAACTTCCTATTAGGAGGGGTGAATGTAACACACTGGACCTGTGCAAATTGCGAGGTTCGAGTATTTGATTTGAGTTCCGAGCTTTTCCACACCTTGTGGAGGGTCGTAGATGGTGTTCCGACCCGTAGTTCGAAATTCTGGAATTTTGGCTAAGTCCTGAGAGTTTCACTCTCGGGGACCGGTCCCTTGTAGAAGAGACCGGTCCCCCTGAGGCAACCGATCCCCTGGGTCAGAGAGACCGGTTCCCGAACGCGTGGCTGCGGGAGAGTCCTGAGGGACCGGTCCCATGTGGGGAGAGACCGGTCCCTCCACTCGAAATTTGCCCAGATCTGGTTATGTGCAGGTTGCAAAGTTGAGGGGCTTTTCTGGATTTTGTTGTATTGGAGGGCCTATATGGCTTTTCCTCTCCCTCTCTCTCTCATTTCTCTCCCTCACATTCTCTCTTACACTCATGAAAGAGAAGAAAAAGGAGAAGGAAAGAGAAGAAGAAGGAGAAGGAAGGAGGAGAAAAAGGAGGAGAGAAAGGAGAGCAAGCTTGGAGGACCTTGGACATCTTCCTCTCCCTCTTTTCTCACCATCGGAGGCTTGGAGCTTGTTGTTGGAGCTTTGTAGAGGAAGGACCTTCAACCCTAGAGCACTTTGAGCTTGGTTTGGAGCTTCTCTTGAGGTTTGTAGCATGTATTCCTCATTTGATGCATGATTTTCTAGATTTTTCTAGATGAAATCCTAGAAATGAGATTTAGGGTTTATTTTTGGGGCTTTTTGATTAAAAGCTTTTGGAGCTCTATTGATTGGTTTAGAACCTTGATATAGGTTGATTTGGAAGGGATTTGGCTTCTATTTGGGATTTCTTAGAGGATTTCTACGCTATAGGTGAGTTTCCTCCACCGTAATTAGAGTTGGTTAATGTTTGAGCTTTGGGATGTTCGTAAGGTTCATTTAACTCTTGTTCCTACATCTTTAGGGTGCTAGGAGACTAGTGGGCACCTTCGTCGGAGCAAACGAAGGGTCGCGAGAGTTGTGGTGGATTTGACTTCATGAAATCAGGGCAAAATGGCCCCTATGTATATTATACTTGTCGTAACGTCAATTTGATTGCATATTCATGTTAAATGGGATTTATGTGAATTTTAGAACACTTAAAATGCATGTGTTATGTATAATAAAAATTTCACTCTATATAGTAGAGCTATATGTGTAGGCTGCATGCATGTGGAAGTGTTTATCCTTGCGAGTTGATTACATGCCTCGTGCGAGGGAAATGATTAGAATTATGTATTCATGAATATAATTATCATGCTTCAACTTAGTGAACAAAAGTGTCATGAAGGGACACATGAACCAGCAAACTGGAAAACTGCAATATAGAGACATAGTAGTAGGCCATTGACATCTATTATATTCCATGTTTTAGACATGATGACATAGAGATAGGCCCTTGAGACATTTGATACGTTCCATATTTTAGACATGATGACTTGAGACTTGAGACTTGAGACGGATCTTATGCTTACTTGCCTTTGTGCTCATTCGCACATGCTTGTGAAGGTCGCTCCCTACAAGCCGGCACTCCGGAGAAAGCCATCGCGATACATACTCGCCGTGCGGGATTGGGCACCGAAGTGGATTGCCGTGGGCAAGGCTCATTCCTAGAGTGGGGATGTTGACTACCACAGGGCCATTAGGCTCGGCACCGGCCAGACAGCTTACGGGTGGGTTTACAGGCTAGACAGCCTTCGGGCGGGTCTTCCAAGATTTAACTTTAAGTAGTTAACATGCCAAGTGAACATTGACTAGAATAGTAAACTGTCACGCCCCGGGACCGATACCAATTTGGCCAGACCCGAGCACGTCAAACAGACGCCGAACGGACAGAGTTTTCCCTATCCGCCCAAGGCTCATCACATGTACATTTTCATCAATAGAGAAAAGCACTAGCGGAAACATACACAAACGGCTTACACGAGGGTAAGCAATAGCCATTAGTGAAAGAAAAAGGAAACTAAACATTTACAAGTACTATGATTCATTTTTGATCATATACATTGCATCCATGTACATTCATGATTCTTGTACTTCATTACACATTACATCATTTCTTTCTTACATCACATTTACCTCAAAATAAGCTTTACATTCTTTTCTCAACATCACTAGTCATCAAATACAAAGATGAACAAAGGGTATTCTACCAACAAAATGTAAACCCAACTCAACTCTGGTGGCCTTTGTCTAAGACGCGATACCTTTACCTCGGTCGCTCGCCGGCTCGCTCGGTCCCGGCTCTATAGAAATAGTGGGGTGAGAACTATAACAAAGTTCCCAGTGGATTCGGCCTCAACATCACCGACTTTCCCACTAGGACTAACTCAGGCATAATAGAAAGAATAAGCTGCATATAGTAACCAATCTATACATGATGTTAATATGCCTGAACAATAAAGCAGAAATATGCTCAACATTAAATAAATGCAGATTATGCAAATTCTTTGTTCTTTTCACTTCACTCTTTGTTCTTTATTCTTTGTTCTTTGCACTTGTTCTTTGTTCTTTGTTCTTTAATCTCAAGGCTAACCCGGGGGTATCGCCACATTAACTTGCCTCACATTAAGTCCATCATCGCAGGAACTCACCCGCTAGGACCGTCCTTCGGGTTTACTCCAACCCGTGATGCATAACTCCGGAGCGCATCGCCCGAGGGGGAGGGACCGCCCTCGAGCACGGAACTCATAGCAAGTATGATCATATCCTTAACTCAAAGGATTATAAGTTCAATCTTGACTTTACACTAGCTCTAGTGTCCTTTACATCACTTTATGTTGCAAACTCATGCAATCACATTCTTTACATTTCTCTACTCTTGCTAACTCTAGCATTCTTGTTCGTTACAATTCTTGTTCTTATTGCCCCACTTTACTTTAATCTTACACATTGTCATTTTCATCATTCTTTACATCACGTTAGTTCTTTGCATCACACTAACTCTAGTGTCTCTTTACTTTACATTTTCAAATGCCACTCGATCTATGTCATAGTGTCACTCTGTTCTTTTGCTCACTTTGGGTGCTCACTTTTCTCTCATGCATACACATAGGGTTTTACATTCATAAGGTTCTCAACCATCACATTAAGCAAGTTGTACTCACAATCATGCAACATCACATTTCTATCATCACTTTACCCTAAAATGCATGCAACAAATATGTAACATATGCTCAATTGAATGACACATTAGGCATAGAGAGAAGTTCAACGAGTTTGAAAAGCACCACCCACCTCGTAGGTCTATTTAGGTGCTCCGACGATTTTCTTGAGATTTATAGGCTCCTCGTTCTTCACCTGCGGCAAAACGAAGCCAACTTAGGCCATTTTGCCCATATCTTTACATCGGCTTTTCGTAACGTAAATCCGAGCGCACCAACGCGTCGGAAATACCCCCAATTAGGTTTCTAGAGGGTCAATTGCACTTAGAAATCTCCATGAGCAAAAGCCCCAATTTGGTGCCCTAACTCCAATACATATATCAAACCTAGGGTTTGATCTCATTGGGAAGCAAAAGTAGCTTCAATATACTCTAAAGAGTTCATCTAAACCATTCCTAGCTCATTCCAAACCCTAGTTTGGATTTCACCATGAGAGGTGATGAAGCTCACCTCAAGCTTCACCATTTCCATGGCCTTGATCTCAAAAGAAGCAAAAGAAAAGCTTCAAATACTCTAATTGTAAGGAAGTGAATTCTCGAAATACGAGGATTGTACTTCATCCAGGATCGACTAATCGTCGAGAGTATACCCTTTGTGGGAGTTGAGAATGTCCCTGTCACGCCCCGGGACCCAGCGGAAGCCCGCCCGGCGCGTGCCCAGACCCGCCATATGTCTACAACATATAAGGCGTCTAAAAACAACAATAATAAAAGCAATAATACAAGACATCTAGAAGTATCAGAGCATAGTAAATGTCTAATTGCTACAACAAGGGATAAAGTTAAAACTGTAAATCCACTAAATAAAACATAAAGTAAGTACAATAGGGATCCCATAACGAGTGCTAAAAGTAGGTACACAGGTGGTCTTTCTATACATGGAAACCAAAAGCCTCACGCTCTCTCAAAATATAAAATGGAGAAGAAGCGACCACCTAGCGCAAAAGAAACTCTCCCGGCTAGCTACGCGACACCCTTGCCGCGATACCGTCTCAGGCGCCGGTCCGAAGGCTCTGAAAAGGAAACATAGAAACAGGGCGTGAGACTATTAAAAATAGTTCCCAGTGGCCAATACTTGACTTCAGTGAACCTGCGGCCACAGCCCAAAACCTACAAAGAAGAGGTCAGTTGACTGATAACATGTAATAATAGACGGAAAAAATATAATTAGCTATATCATAAGGTCTCACTTAGCGCTAAATAGCATGAGTACGAAAGCACTATGCATGAAGTAATAGGTCCTCCAACTAATCATAATGTTCACAATCGCGAAAATAGTAAAATGCGGATTTTACTATTCCTAGTCAATGTCCAAGTATAATTCTAATCATCGTATGAATACTCAGAAGTCAAATCTGAGAGACCTCACCCGAAGGCTGTCTAAGGCACGAGACGCCAAAAAACCCCAGGTTTAGGCTGCGCCGGTGCCGAGCGCAATGGCCACCGTGGTAGTCATGCATCCGCCACCAACTGGGAATGAGCCTGTCCCATCGGGCACATCCACTGTTCGCGCCCAAATCCCGCAGGCAATATGTATCGCGCGATGGGCATCTCCGGAATTGCCGGCTTGTCGGAGAGCGACCCTCACAAGTCATGCTGCGAATGAGCACAATGGAAAGTAATGTCAAACACCATCTGCGCAATATCCCAGAAGTCCTCATGTCTAATAACATGGTATATAGTAACATGTCCTCGTGGCCAGAGTCACTATTTCATCATATCTCAAAATATGGAATTATAGTTAACGTCAATAGTGGCTATATCAATATCTCTCTATGTTGCAGTTCTAATGAATTCTCTAGTGCCAAGTGCCGTGCTTTATGACACTATGGCTCATTTTGTCCAACATGGATACTAAAGTTCAAAACTTATATTACTAGTCAAAAATCGAAGCAATAAACTTGATTTCCTATCATCTCATAGAATATTCGTACGCATGCATATGTAACAAAGCACATTGTCTCTCCTCTCTCTACTACATAGACGATAAGAATTTCTTGATGGCACAACATATGATTCTAAAGCATTCAAAACTCTCATATAATGTTACTTAAACATGAATATGCATGAATTTAAGGATGCATGAAAAGCATTTAACCACTATCGGAGAATTTTCCTCACGATTCAAGGAACCAAAACCCCAACGGAATGAACAACGAAAACTCCTCGTGGCTCTCCACGAGGGTGTCCTCTAGAGTGTGCTCCTAGTATCCGTAGAGGTACAGAGGAACAAGCGTCACAACGAACCATACGAATAAAATAGCTCAATCATAACATTCAAGCATAGGTAAAAACTCACCTCTAGTGCAAAAATCTCCTCTAAAGCTCACAAAATGGAGCTAGGGCTCATGCCAATCCAACCTAATGGAAGGCTCTAATCCAACAAATCTAGCTTCAAAAGCCCCTAGATCCAAAATGCCCATATAGAGACTAAATCTCCAATTCTAGGGTTTAATCTACAACCAAAAACCTCAAAATCAAGGATCAAAGGGAGTAAATCAAGTCTGCTAACCCTCAAGAAGCTCACAACTTAGGTCCAATCCAAAGTGGGGTGGGAGAATCTCCTCAGCACACTCCTCTCAAGCTACAAGCCATCATATTCACCAGGAGAGAAGCCAGCAAGAGAAACGAGAACCAAAACAGTCAAGGGGTAAAGATATGCAAGAAAGGGAGAGAAGGAGAGCTCCTCTCACCTTCCCCCTTCCCAGGTCCCTCAGCACAAAAAGAAGCCCTAAGGGCGTGGGTGCTGTATAGATAGGCTACAATGCCTGAAAAAACCCCCCTGCACGACTAAACCCACAAAATCTGTCTCCTGACTTCCGGTACAGCCAGGGCTCTTGTACGTACGAGGCCGACAGAAATCGGCAAACCCGAGGCTCGGTCGGCGGTTGGCGGGCTGCTGTAACGGATACAACCGATGGCTGTACCGGACATACATAACCCTTGTACCGGTACAAGCCCAGTCTTGTTCCGGTACAAACCTGCCTGCAGGCTTACCCGATGAGCTGTCCGCAATGAATCCAATTTTGGCATTTTGGTAAGCCAAGCTTCAACCAACATCCTCGGGGTGCGTGCCAGGGGTCCAGAACACTTATCAACGCGCTCTCTCAGAAACTGTGGAGAGGCTCCACCACCAAATCAATACACTCGAATCTTCAAATTTGCTAAGATCCAGTGATTACAGTCCACACACAAAGAAGTGCGTTGGGTTGAGTCGCGAAGTAAATGGGCAAACTGCAATCATTGGGCTAACGATTGCTCTCCGGGACACGGTCTCTGGAGGTGAGAGACCGGTTCCCCGTCGTCTGGATGTAGCGGGTTGCATAGCAACGGTCCCTGGCAGGAGAGGAGCCGGTTCCCAAACGTTGTCGCCAGCGAGAGATGCCAAAAAATTGGCTAAGTTTTCCTGAAAGATTTACTCTCGGGGACCGGTCTCTCAGGTCGGACCGGTCTCCCGCCGGGAGAAGATCGTTCCCGAACGCGTGCGCCCGAGAGGAAGCTCTCGGGACGTCCAAGTCGGGGATACCGCGTCCCTCCGCGCGAAAACTCTCCAGTAAGGGCCATCAGTGACAGGGGTGAAAGTTAGGGGCGTTTTATGCAAAATGCCTTTTTTGAGTGGGCTGAGCCCTCTCTCTCCCTCACACCCTCTCACTTCACTCTCTCTCACTCTCATTTCTCTCTTGCTCTCTCTCTCTAGAAAGGAAAGAAGGAGAAGAAGGACAAGAAGGAGATGAAGGAAAAGTAGAGGAAGATAAGGAAGGAGAAAAAGAAGGAGATCAAGAGGAAGGCTTTGAGAACCTCCATCTCCCTCTCCTCTCCCCATTGGTGTAGCTCAAGAGGTAAGCTACTAAACCCTAGCTTTGTAAACTTAGGGTTTTCGGGTTTTATGCTTTGGGATGGGTCAAATGAACCCTAAACTAGCTTCTAAATAGATCAATCCCAAGAATATAGGGAATTATTGGGTGGTTTGCTATATGTGCAAACCTAGGGCTCCAAAATGGGGTTTTTGAAAAAGTATGAGATTGATCTCATTTGAAGCCTTGGAAACCCTATTGATAGGTCCCAAAACGCGGGGGCGAAGTCGATTTTGGCATTCGACGAACCGACGTGAAGTTCTCGGCAAAATTGGGCCGGGCTAGTGTTGATTCGGGCGAGGAAGGCTAAAGCCTTTTCGTAAAGCTCGCCGAGAAGGATTTTCCAAGCCTCTACATCGATTAAAGGTGGGGGGTGTCATCCGAAGCTTTCGAGCTCCTTTCTATGTCTTAGATTGCATTTAATCTCATCTCTTCATGTTGCATTGTAGGATTGCATAGTAGCTCCATTCCTTATACTTTCTAATCGATAACCTAGTGTACTTGGAACGCTTGGTAATTTAGATAGGTGAGGATTGGGTCGAGACGTGAATCCTATGGTGCGTAAGAAAAGAGGTGAACCCGATGGGGGTATTGATGACATAGAAAGTAGTGTTATTGTCAAAAAACAAACGAGTGGCATCCAAACATTGAATGATGACGAGTGGCATTAATGTAGTGTAAATAACACTACAGGTCGACGAACCTAGGGATAGGTGGATCCCTTAGAAAATACCTTGTGAACAATGAATTTAGAAAGCTAAATAGCATTGCATGAATGTCGGGAATCGATGATTCCGCGATAGTTATTGACTCTAGTTGTAGAGCCTCCTCACTTGGAGAGGATTGGATTGGGTGTTGACCCTAGTTACAGTGTTCCTCACTTGGAGAGGATAGATCTAGCTCACAGTCTGCGTTGTGGGTGGCATCGCCATCCAATCCCCACATGGAGGGGATTGTCGTCGAGTACTCCGGAGTGTCGCGCGACTAGGACCACTTGGAGGTCCGGACCACATGGAGGTCCACAGACGGTCCCGGGCTTGGGTGCACATGGAGCTCCCTCCCCACTTTGGGATTTGAAGGTGAGTCATGGGCAAGCCCTAGTGGGGAGATTGGGTAAATGGAAAGGTTTAATAATGTCATCGAACATCGTTATTCGAACATGGATCGAATTTGTTAGCATGATAGCAAACCTGTATTATATGATGCATGCATTCATACTTATGATTATGGGCATAGTAGCATAGTTTTCCTACTACTGCATTTACAGCTTTCAGATACATATCTATCTATCTATCTATCTGTTGTTACTTGTGCCCACTTGGACCTAGTGGGGAGATCGGCAGAGTCGGCGGCCGAGCCCACTGGGAACTATGGAAGATAGTTCTCACCCCACTCTATTTCCAGTGGTAGGTTCAGGGCTACAGAGAGAGGACCGCGGCAAGGGCGTCGCGCCCGACCAGTGAGACCGTGGTAGCATAGTAGCTTTCCTTTTGTATTAGTCACCTATGTATTGAGAGAGATTCATGTGGGTGAGGTTGGAGAGCTATGTATTTTGAGTATTAATGTATTCACTTGGGAGAATGATGTAAATGTAAAAATACAACTGTTGTAATGGTTAGTAAAGTACTCTCTTTATTTCACTCGTATATCTTGTGGATTACCTGCTCTTCTTGTTGTTCGCACTATTCGTGCCCTCATTGAATGTGTATGTTTAGAATTTAAAGTCCTGGGTAAATTCTTGTACACATTCCTGTTGTGGAGCCTTGGGCGGACAGGGGAGGTGCTGTCCGTTCGGCGGTCTGTCGCCGCGGCCGAATCGTGCCAAATTGGTAGTGATTTCGGGGCGGGGCGTGACACTAATGGTTCCATAAAATCCATTTTAAGCTTAATCCAAACCCTAGATTAGGTTCTACCATAATTAGGGTTCAAAGCTTACCTTGTAAGCTCTCCTTTTTCAAGCTAGAGATGAAGGAGAGGGAGTTTCTTCACTTCCTCTTCTTCTTCTCCACTTTCTTCTTCTTCTTTTTCCTTCCTTTTCCTTTGTCTTCTTCTTCTCCTTCTTTGTCTTCTAGAGAGAGAAAGAGAGAAGAGAGTGTGAGAGGGAGTGGAATGAGAGAAAAGCCCTCATGTCCCTCATACATAACCATTGGGCTGCAAAAATGCAAATAAACCCCTCAACTTTCATCTTATTCAACTGCCTGGACTGGGCAGATTTCGGGCTCGGGGACCGGTCTCCCCGACTAGGGACCGGTCTCCGAGAGCTCTCCCAGCGCAGCCAAAGCTGCTGCGCGCAATGCGACCGGTCTCTCCTTGGGGGACCGGTCTCTCGGGGACCGGTCTCTCAGGCAAGGACCGATTTCCGAGAGCTGATTTCTCAGGACTTAGCCGATTTTTCGGCTTGTCTCATTCCATACGCGTTAGGGGACCGGTCTCTCCCACCAGGGACCGGTCCCCGAGAGCTCAAAACTGCAGAATGCAGATTTTGATTCTATAGCTCTCGAAAACCTCCCATAACTCGCTTTTAATCATTTTAACACCTTCGGACTTTCCGAAGTGTACCGTCCTCGCACTTTGGTCAATTTGACTAAAGTTCGACATCTTTATTTTTCGAATTTTCGGTATATTACATAAACAATGACATTTTACTATTACATTGTGGATATTATGTTGACTGTATACTCGTGCATTTTCATGATAGAATAGCTTTCTTACTTATGCAATTCCATTCTAAGTAGAGACCTCATGTAGAAGTAAGTACTCATGTTTATTTACTTGTCATATATATCGCTTTTGCTTATACTCGTACTTACTCTTTTTGTAGCTTTTGGGCCTAGTGGCGCATTTCACTTAAGTCAGTAATTGCCCACTGGGAACTATTATTTAATAGTTCTCACGCCCCCTGTTTTATGGTTTTATTTTAGAGCCTTCGGCACCGGCGGAGGCACGGGATCGCGGCAAGGGTGTCGCCTAGCTAGATAGCGGGGAGCTACTTGCTCTTAGGTGGTTACTCTCTTTTTTTTGTGTTTTGGAGAGTGAGAGATTTTTTGTACCATGTATAGAGACCACCTATGTACTCTTTTAGCTTTTGTTTTGGGATATCTACTATATTACCTATTCTTGCTGTAGAAATCTAGTTGTACTTCGCTCTGATACTCCTAGATGTTCTTCTCTCATTGCTTTATTTATCGCTTTGTCGTAGACGCCATATATGTTTTAGACATATGGCGGGTCTGGGCACGTGCCGGGCGGGCTTCCGCTGGGCCCCGGGGCATGACACTAGCTCTAGAGATGGTTTGATTAGGGTTCTAGCATGCTTAATAGTTGCTTAATGCTAGAATCTAGAGTTTTGTTGGAGTATTTTGCTATAGTGCAAACCTAGGGCTCCAAATTGGGACTTTGCTTATTAGTGAGGTTTGATCTCAATTGATGGCATCTAAACATAATTGTTAGGTGTCTAAGCGCGTTGGTGAAGACGGATTGAGTATTCGTCGAGCCGGTGAAAAGTTATCGGCAAAACGAGACCGATTGAGCTTCGTTTCCACCTAGGAGGTCGAAGCGACGTTGAAGCTAGTGCCGAATAGCTTTCTTAGCACCCCGACATCGTTGAAAGGTGGGTGGTGTCATGTCATGCCCCGGGACCGGCGGAGGCCCTCCCGGTAGCGTGCCCAGACCCGCCATATGTCAACACATATAAGGCGTCTACAACAAAAGCGGAAGTAAAGCAAGAGATAGGACAAATAAAGAAGTGAAATAACTAGCAACTAATGATATCAGAGCGAGTAGTTCTAACATCTACACCAAAGTACAGAAGTAAAGCTAGACAATAAAAGGAGTCATAAGTAGTACAATATCTGTCTCTAATACAAAAATGGTGGTCTCTAGTACACTGGTAAACTCCTCAACCTCTCGCAGAAAGAAATATAAATCGAGAGGTGGACCACCTAGCAACTCATCCTCGAAGGAAGCTAGCTCGAAGCAACTCCCTTCCCACGATCCCTAGCCTCACCCTGCGCGGAAGGCTCTGAAAAACACCGAGAAAAAGAGGGCGTGAGAACTATAATTCATAGTTCCCAGTGGGCAATTACTGACCTCAGCTCCTGCTCCACTAGGCCCCAAAAACAAGGGTAAGTAATGCTAATAGCAATAAGCAATAAAAAGGAGTATGTAAATGACTGCTGAAAGAGAATGCATAAATAAAATGCTATACTACTATATCCCTCATAAGCACGATGTCAAGATGTTGTATATCTATTCTATCATAAGGAAAAGTAACCAATGGCAATAGTTTACTGTTACAACCCTTTATTCAAATACGATGTATAAGCTCTACCGTGGCAACCAAGTATACTGTGATGAAATAGGTAACTGTCAAGTATACTACATGTCTCAACCCTATGATATATGCATGTAAATGTAATCCAACTACTAAGCCTATCTAGTAGTGATTGTTCATTCTCAAACCGTATCGATTTTCATTTCCAATTAGGGACCTACCCAAGGTAGTCCAGCTTGTGCCGCCTAAGTGCCTGTGGTAGCCCAACATTCCTACTCATGGAATGTGTCTGTCCCACTCGACCCCGTAGGCTTCTCGATACCGCACGAGCGAACATAAGTCGCGTAGGCTAACTCCGGAGTGCCGGCTTGTAGGGAGCGACCCTCACAAGCATGTGCGAATGAGCACAAATGGCAAGCAAGTATAGTCCAAGTCTCAAGTATCCAATCCTCATGTCTCTAACATGGTGTAGTCACTAGCATCCCAAAGATCTAGTTCAAGTCGCAATGTGAAGTTTCAACCTTTGCTACGCCTAGTGCCCCTTGATGACACTTAGGCAATTCGATGTTCAACATGTATCCCAAATCCCTCAATGGCCCTATCCACTAGGTTCTCACTTGTCCCGAGCTCAATGCCGCTTGATGACATTAGCTCTCTAGTTCACATACCTTCTAAAGGCAATCTTGTCAACTTTCATGTCTCAATAAACTTAGGTTTAAATGCATTAATCCAATCTCATCTACACTATAAGAGCATGAAACCACGTCTCATATAGAATGCTAAATGCAACTATGGGCCTAACAAGCTACTCTCTACTACATAGAGGTCCAAAATTTCGTCATATATAACATAGGCCTTTTAAGCATTCTAAAATTCACAATAAATACATATAACAAGAATATGCATGCTTTTTCATTTAACGATACTTAATTAAGCACATATGAGGATTTCTCATTGTGTGGCTAGGTCAAACCCACCGAACCGTCGCGTAGGGTCTCGCTTTGCCGAACAAAGTTGTCCCCGAGTCTCAAAATACCCTAAAAGTGATCAGCGAAGAGATACGAGGGCATTACGACCATCATACAATATCAAACATTAACCTAGAAGCAAAAAGGGCCAAAATTTACCTCAAGAGTAGAAATCTCTTCCAAAGCTCCAAAAGAGAGCTAGAACCCTTCCAATCCAAGCCCAAGGAAGGTTCTAATCCAATCAATCTAGCCTCAAAAGCCCTAGATCAAAAAGCCCCAAAAATCAACCCTAATACCCATTCTAGGGTTCCAAATAGTAAAACCTACCAAATCAAGGGTTCAAGGGTAGAATCCAAGTACTAACCTCCCAAGGTGCCTCCAAACAAGCTCCAAATCTTCTAGGGTTGAACCGGTCTCTCACTGCGAAGACACGCTCGGGGACCGGTCTCGCCTGCCAGGGACCGGTTGCCTCAGGCTGCCTCAACACTGCTCACTGAGGGACCAGTCTCTGCTTCCAGGGACCGGTCCCCGAGAGTAAAAACTCTCAGGACTTACCCAGAATTCCGATTTTCGAACTTTTTAGGTCGGAAAACATTCTACAACCCTCCACCAAGTGTGGAAAAGCTCGAAATACATCCAAACACTCGAACCTCGCAATTTGCAAAGGTCCAATGTGTTAAAGCCTCTAGGGAGCACAAAGCTCCCATTTCCTAAACCAAAATCCAAACCCTAGGCTCATTTCTACCAAAAACTCACCTTAGCCCTAGCTCCTCCAAGTCCTTCTTGTAGGAGAGCTTGTAGAACCCTCCAAAGCCTCCAAATCCTCCTCCTCTTCACTTCTTCTTCTTCTTCTCCAAGCCCTAGAGCAAGAGTTCTAGAGAGAGAAAGAGGAGAAATGGGAGAGAAAGGTGAAAATGGCTGTGGGAGAGAGGGGTGAGTCATATATAGTGTTGTAACAATTGCACTTAGGCCCCTCCACTTGTTTCCTCTTGAACTGCCCAGACTGGGCATTTTTCGCCTTCGGGGACCGATCTCCCCGACCAGGGACCGGTTCCTGAACGGGGGTTCTCCAGGACTTAGTCAAATTTTCGAGTCTCTCAGCTGTTGCGCAGCGAGGGACCGGTCTTCCCGTCAGGGACCGGTCTCCCGAGGACCGGTCTCACCACCAGGGACCGGTTGCCTCAGGACTTCCTGGCAGGCTACGCGTACGGGGACCGGTCTCTCCTTCAGGGACCGGTCCCCGAGAGCACAAAATCTGGGACTTAGCCAGATTTTCAGATTACTCTCTCGGGTCCCTTCTAGCTTCACTTATGGACTCTAATGTGCTTAGGGTCCACACAAACTCGTTCAATTCCGCGTTCCGCTCATTTTGACGGAACTCGGCACGATTTACGAGGGATGTGGTATGTTACACGGGTTCCTCTCTATGTCTTAGTATACAATGATCTCGCATCTCTTGCATGTTGCATGGTAGGATTGCATTGTTTTCCATTCCTTATGCTTTCTAATTGATATCATAGTGTGAGTTGAATGCTTGGTATTATGGATAGGTAAGGATTGGGTCATGACATTGAATCCTATAGTGCCGAGGAAATGAGATGGACTGATAGGTCCTAGTGACATAATGAGTGGCATGTGGTAGACAAATGAATAGAACGAGTGGCATATAACTTAGTGTAAAGTGACACTAGTGGTTTATGAACTTAGGGATAGATGGACTCCCTAGTAATGACTCGTTGAGCAAAGAACATAGTGTAGTTAAAAACTTACACATGGACATTGGGATAGGTGGATTCCCGAGTGATTTCTAGCCCTAGTTGATAGGGTATCCTCGAGTTGAGAGGATGGATTAAGCTCACAGTCTGTTTATACTTGTAGTGGTCGCGCCACACAAGTCGTCATTGTCACGCCCCAATCCCCGCCAATTTGGTCGGGTTCGGGTCACGTCAACAGACGCCGAACGGACAGAACCTCCCCTGTCCGCCCAAGGCTCTAACAACATGTATAAATAGGCAATCAACAAGAGAATTGCATATAATACAAGGCTTGCACGAGGGCAAGCAACAACGGAAGCGAAAGCTCTAAGCTAAATATACATCACACATGATATTTGATCTCATTTAAACCAAATTCAAGTAATCAAAGCTATTACAATCCATTCAACCATCATATCTCTTACATTTAGTCATCCACCAAATACATGATTGTTTACACTTTTCTTTTCTAAATCAACAAAATAAAGTTGATACATGTATAATAAAAGGGAATGACTACAAAATGTAAAATGTCCCGGTGGCCGCTACCTACGGCGCCAAACCCTTGCCTCGGTCCTCCGCTGCCCCGCTCGTGCTAGGACCTGTAGGGTTAGTGGTGTGAGAACTCCAACGAAGTTCCCAGTGGGCTCGGCATCCGACCTCGCCGACTTACCCACTAGGTCCATCCAGGCATAAGTATTTCAAAGGAGGAAAAGTAACCACTACTAATGCAACTAATACTATGCTTGCAAGAAAGAAGTCAGTAGACAAATAATTTCAATGCGATAATGAAAATGCATGCATGCTCCAATCATAATCAAACTTTGGCTCTTACCCAATCTTACCGGTTAACTCTGTTAACCCCAATAACTCACAACCCAAAATCCCTTAATAACGGGGGACTCGAACCTCCCTAGGGACCGTCAACTGGTGGGACTTTACCACGCCCAGTGGTGACCAACTCCGGAGCGCACCGCTCGAGGGGGAGCGACCTCCCTCAAGCCAAGACGAAATGTGAGTATCGATCTAATCCTCAACTTGAGGACTCATAGCCACTAGTCACAATGCCAATGTCACGATAGGTCTCTACCTATTCATTCTTGCCACTCTCAAGGCTTTACCTTTGACGATGTCAAAATGGGTTAAACTATATTCAACGGTTCATCTCTCAATGCAAATCTTGTTTCTATGTCAATGTCACCCTTGTTTTCTATTGTCCAAGTCCATTCTCACATTCACACAACTTGAGGGTCCAATCACACATGTCCATTTTGGTTCTATCATTCTCTATGTTCAACTACGTTAGAAGCATATAAATGAAGTCAAACCAAGTTCCACATGTAGCTACCCTACTATGCATGAATGGGTATATATATATATATCATATATGCTCAAGAATAGAGAAAACAGACATAGAAGGGAATCCAACGATTCCGGCGTGCACCCCCCACCTCTATTGGTTGTGTGGGTGTAGATTATGAAAGCTCCCGCACTTTACGAAAGCCGATTCTGCGCCCTATAATCAAAATAGTGCCATATTAGGCCTTTTTGTACATGAACTATGTTCTAACATTTTCAAAATGTTAAACGAAGTTGTCCCACGCGTTTAGGACACCCCCAATTAGGTTTCTACGGGGTCAATTTGTCCCCGAAAAATCATAGGGCAAAAGCCCCAAATCCAAGCCCTAATATTGTCATTTAGGGTTTTTCTCCATGAATCGATCCCAATCCTAAGCAAACGATAGCTTAGAATCATCTAAGAAGCACTCTAGTGAGGTTTCTAGACCTTTGGTACCAACCTTAGGACTCCAAACACCACTTCCAAGGATTCACCATGAGAGCACTTTAAGCTCTCATGGGAACCATGGTGTACATGGCTCAAAAGAGCCTTTAAAGCCTCTAGGGAGCACAAAGCTCCCATTTCCTAAACCAAAATCCAAACCCTACGCTCATTTCTACCAAAAACTCACCTTAGCTCTAGCTCCTCCAAGTCCTTCTTGTAGGAGAGCTTGTAGAACCCTCCAAAGCCTCCAAATCCTCCTCCTCTTCACTTCTTCTTCTTCTTCTCCAAGCCCTAGAGCAAGAGTTCTAGAGAGAGAAAGAGGGGAAATGGGAGAGAAGGGTGGAAATGGCTGTGGAAGAGAGGGGTGAGTCATATATAGTGTTGTAACAATTGCACTTAGGCCCCTCCATTTGTTTCCTCTCGAACTGCCCAGACTGGTCATTTTTCGCCTTCGGGGACCGGTCTCCCCGACCAGGGACCGGTTCCCGAACGGGGGTTTTCCAGGACATAACCAAATTTTCGAGTCTCTCAGCTGTTGCGCAGTGAGGGACCGGTCTGCTCGTCAGGGACCGGTCTCCCGAGGACCGGTCTCACCACCAGGGACCGGTTGCCTCAGGACTTCCTGGCAGGCTACGCGTACAGGGACCGGTCTCTCCTTCAGGGACCGGTCCCCGAGAGCACAAAATCTGGGACTTAGCCAGATCTTCAGATTACTCTCTCGGGTCCCTTCTAGCTTTACTCATGGACTCTAATGTGCTTAGGGTCCACTCAAACTTTTTCAATTCCGCGTTCCGCTCATTTTGACCGAACTCGGCACGATTTACGAGGGATGTGGTATGTTACAGTCATGCACTCCGGAGTATGGTATGGGAGGAGCAGAGTTGATGTCCCGCAGACAGTCCCGGGTTTGAGAGCGAGGTGAGTCTCCTTACCATACGGGATGGCGAGATGAGTCGTGGGCGAACCCAAGGAATCGCCAAAGATTGGATAAACAAGAGAATAGCACTGTCATTGAACATTTGCTTATTGGACATCGTAGTGAACATTATGGCGTGTTAGTAAACCATTTACTATATGATGCATGCATACATTACTTGTGATTGGGCATAGTAGCATAGTTTTCTTACTATGTCATTTACAGTTTTCATATATATCTACTTATCTATCTACTTTTACCCACTCAGACCTAGTGGGGAGATCGGCGAAGTCGGCGGCCAAACCCACTGGGAACTATGGACAATAGTTCTCACCCCACTCTGTTGCAGGGCCTAGTTCGAGCATGCCGTGCGAGGATCGCGACAAAGGTATAGCGCCCGAGCAGTAGTATAGTAGCTTTCCTTTTTGCATTAGCACCACTCTATGTATATGAGTGAATTATGTAGGTGAGGATTTGGAGAGCTATGGATGTATTTTGGTGGTTACCTAGTCAACCATGTATTCATTTTGGAAAAGATGTAAATGTAACTTGAGGTAAATGAATGCAATATGATGTAATAGCTAGTAGATCTCTCTTTTGTTCGCTTGTATGCATTTGTGACTCTTGCTCTTAGTTGTTGGCACTTGTTGTGCCCTTCGTTGATTGTGTATTTATAGAATTTCTATTCCTGGGCAAATTCTTGTACATGATCTGGTTGTTTAGCCTTGGGCGGACAGGGGAGGTGCTGTCCGTTCTGCGTCTGTTCGACGCTCCCTGTCACGCCCCGGGACTGGCGGAGGCCCTCCCGGTGGCGTGCCCAGACCCGCCATATGTCTACACATATAAGGCGTCTACAACAAAGCGGAAGTAAAAGCAAGAAATAGAACGAATAGAATAATAACAACTAACGATATCAGAGCGAGTAAGGTTCTATCATCTAAACCAGAGTAAAAGAAATATAACTAAAAAAGTAAGTAGAAGGCATAAGGTGATACAATACTAACACCTCAAAAGAAACAAGATCCAAAAGAAAGGTGGTCTCTATATCATATAACGGTACAACTCTCAACCTCTCACAAAATAAAACATCGAGAGGTAGACCACCTAGCGACTCGTCACTCGCTGAAGAGCTAGCTCGAAGCCACCCTTCTCTCGATCCCTTAGCCCTCCCTCCTGGCGTGGAAGGCTCTGAAAGAAAACATAAACAGAGGCGTGAGAACTATAATTTATAGTTCCCAGTGGGCAATTAATGACCTCAGCTCAATGCACACTAGGCCCAAAGAACAGGGTCAAGTCTAACAATAATAGTAACGACTAGTTGGCATTAGGAAAGCATAATTAAGATGCTAAGCTAGACGGTTGCAATTAAACCATGGGCACTTTATAATAGCGACTTTAGTCTTGTCATGGATAATATATTCTAATGTTCACAAGTAATATCATATTTACTTTATACATGATATTGAAAGTGGTCCTTTTGTCATGTACAACAATGCATATAAGGATGCCAATAAACATGACCATCTCCTAGTCAGTACTACATGTAATGTATGACATACCCAAAGTCCACAGAACTTATGACTCAGAAGTAAGTCCATGATCACTTACTACATCTAGTCTAGTAAAGTGATATAATAAACTCAAGCACCGTGTCGATTTCATTTCCAATTAAGGACACTACAAAGTAAGTTCAGCTTGTGCCGCCTAAGGCCTGTGGTAGCCCGAACATCCCTACTCTTGGAATTTGGTCTGTCCCACTCGACCCCGTAGGCTTCTCAATACCGCACGAGCGTAACATAGATCACCGTAGGCTAACTCCGGAGTGCCGGCTTGTAGGAAGCGACCCTCACAAGCATGTGCGAATGAGACCACAAATGGCAAGCAAGCATAGTCAACGTCTCAAATACCCATTCATCAGTCTCTAACATGGCACATATTACAGCATCTCGAAGATCCTATTCTAGGTCACAAATGTGAAATTCTAATATTCACTAAGTCTAGTGCTCTTTATGACACTATAGACTTTATGACACTTAGACATTTCGATGAACAAGCACACTCCAACTCTCTCAATGGCACTATCCACTAAATTCACACATAACCCGAGCTTGATGCCCCTTTATGACATTAGCTCAATTGTACACAAGTAGTGCAAATCCCCGAGCCCTTTTATGGCTCACTAGGAACTTTTAAATCTTGAATAGAAATAACTTTAAATGCATGCATGAGATGTTCGTTTTTACCATAGAAATTATGATTCCAAGTCTCAATAGGATGCTAAACCTGTTCAAGTTCCACATGCTAGCTCTCTACTACATAGAGGTCCGAAATTTTCACCACATGTAACGTAGGCAAATTAAGCCTTCTAAAAATCATAATAAATGTATCTAGCATGGAAATACATGAATAAACATTTAACAGTACTCAAATCAACACCAATGAGATTTTCTCATTGTGTGGCTAGGCCAAACCCACCGAACCGTCGTGTGCTCCTTCGATTCGCCGAACTGAGCTGTCAACGAGTCTCAAAGTACCCTAAAAGTGATAAGCGAAGAGATACGAGGGCATTACGACCAACCATAAGATCAAACTTTAACAAACTTAGCAAAAGGGCTAAAACTCACCTAATGTGTAGGAAATCTCTCTCAAGCTCCAAAAGAGAGCTAAATCCTTTCCAATCCAAGCCCAAGGAAGGTTTTAATCCAAACAATCTAGCCCCAAAAGCCCTAGATCAAAAAGCCCCAAAAATCAACCATAATATCCAATCTAGGGTTCCATATGGTAAAACCTACCAAATCAAGGATTAAAGGGTAGAATCCAAGTACTAACCTCCCAAGATGCCTCCAAACAAGCTCCAAATCTTCTAGAGTTGAAGATTGGTCCACCACCAAACTCTACAAGCAAGCTCCAAGCCAAGCAAGGGTGGAAAGGAGAGAAACGGGTTGAGTTCCAAGCTCCCTCAAGAAAACTCCTCTTCTTCTTCTCCTCCTTCTCCTCCTTCTTCTTCTTCTCTCTCTAGAAGGTGTAGGGTGAGGGTGAGAAATGAGGAGGGAAGAGAGGGAAATGGCTAATAAACCCATCTAGTGTGACAAAATCCAGTGAGGCCCCTCAAAAATCTAATATTGCAACAGCCCGGTTTGGGCAGTTTTCGCCCAGAGGGACCGGTCTCTCCCCAGTAGGGACCGGTCTCTCGCTGCGAACCCGAAAAACCAGCATTCAGGAACCGGTCTCTCCCTGCGCGGGACCGGTCTCTCACTGCGAAAGCGCGCTCGGGGACCGGTCTCGCCCGCTAGGGACCGGTTGCCTCAGGGCTGCCGCAATACTGCTCACTAGGGGACCGGTCTCTCCTTCCAGGGACCGGTCCCCGAGAGTAAAAACTCTCAGGACTTGCCCAGAATTTCAGTTTTCGAACTTTTTAGGTCGGAAAACATTCAACAACCCTCCACCAAGTGTGGAAAAGCTCGGAATACATCCAAACACTCGAACCTCGCAATTTGCAAAGGTCCAGTGTGCTACATTCACCCCTCCTAAAAGGGAGTTTCGTCCGCGAAACTCGAGATGATAAGTACCTCAAGTTTCCATCTGAAAAAGATGGGGATAGCGCTCCCGCAGCACGCTTTCCAGTTCCCAAGTGGCCTCGCGCTCGCCGTGGTTGCTCCAAAGCACCTTCACGCAGGGAATCTCACGGTTCCGCAATCTCTTTACCTCGCGAGCCAAAATTCGCAAAGGTTGCTCCTCAAAGCTCAAGTCCTCCCTCAGCTCCAAAGGCGTAGGGTCCAAAACATGAGCCGGGTCGTGGATGTACTTCCGAAGGACCGATATATGAAACACATTGTGTACACCCGATAGGTTTGGCGGTAGAGCGAGTCGATACGCTACCGGGCCTACACGCTCTAAAACCTCATACGGTCCAACGTATCGGGGGCTCAACTTGCCCCAAATTCCAAATCGTCTAATTCTTCGAGTCGGCGAGACTTTCAAGAAGACGTGATCTCCAACCTGAAACTCCAAGTCTCGTCGCCGCCTGTCAGCATAACTCCTCTGCCTACTCTGGGCCGTCAACAATCGCTCCCGAGCGATGCGAACCTTGTCCTCTGCTTCCTGGAGCACATCTGGGCTTAAAGCCAATCTCTCGCCAACTTCACTCCAATGAAGCGGCGACCTACACTTCCGTCCATAGAGTGCCTCGAACGGTGCCATCTTGATGCTTGCTTGATAACTGTTGTTATAAGCAAACTCTGCCATCGGTAGATGCTGCGACCATCCTCCCTGGAAGTCAATCACGCAGGCTCGAAGCATGTCCTCGAGAGTCTGTATAGTACGCTCCGACTGCCTGTCACTCTGGGGGTGGAAAGCTGTACTGAAGTCCAAACGCGTACCCAGAGCGTCTTGTAAGCTCCTCCAAAAGTGGGACACAAAACAGGGGTCTCGGTCTAATACTATGGAAGTAGGTACCCCGTGTAATCGCACAATCTCATCCAAATAAATCTGGGCGAGTCTCTCACCAGTCCAAGTATTGTGGATAGGTATGAAACGGGAAGGCCCCTGCCGGTCCCGGGGCGTGACAGATTAATTTGGTATCAGAGCGAGTAGAAATTCTATCATCTACACCAAAGTGAAGAAATAAAGCTAGACAATAAAAGAAACCATAAGTAGTACAATAACTGTCTCATAGGTACAAAAGTGGCGGTTTCTAGTACACTGGTAAAACTCTCAACCTTCAAAATAAAATAAGACGCCGAGAGGTAGACCACCTAGTAACTCGTCCTCGAAGGAAGCTAGCTCGAAGCAACTCCCTTTCCGCGATCCCTGGCCTCACCCTGCGCGGAAGGCTCTGAAAAACATCGAGAAAAAGAGGGCGTGAGAACTATAATTTATAGTTCCCAGTGGGCAATTACTGACCCCAGCTCCATGCACCACTAGGCCCGAAAAGAAAAGGGTAAGTAACGACATATAGTAATATGCAATAAATAGCGAACAAACAAACAAACTGCTGGAAGAAAGCATGAATGAAAAGCTATACTACTATGTCTCCAATAAACATGATGTCATGGTGATATACATTTACGATATCAAAATAGTAAATCATTAACCTTTATGAATACATTATGCATAAGTTCTGTCATGGCAACCAAGTATGCTTTAATGCAAAAGGAGACTATCAAGTATACTACATGTCTCAACCCTATGCTAAAAGCATATAAATGTCATTCAACTACTAAACCTATCTAGTAGTGATTAACCATTCTCAACACCGTGTCGATTTCCATTTCCAATTAAGGACCTACCAAAGGTAGTCCAGCTTGTGCCGCCTAAGTGCTTGTGGTAGCCAAACATCCCTACTCTTGGAATGTGTCTGTCCCACTCGACCCCGTAGGCTTCTCAATACCGCACGAGCGAACATAAGTCGCGTAGGCTAACTCCGGAGTGCCGGCTTGTAGGGAGCGACCCTCACAAGCATGTGCGAATGAGCACAAATGGCAAGCAAGCATAGTCAACGTCTCAAATACCCAATCATCATGTCTCTAACATGGCAATATTCACTAGCATCTCGAAGATCTAGTTCTAGCTCACAATGTGAAATTCTAATATTCACTAAGTCTAGTGCCCTTTTATGACACTTAGACATTTCGATGAACAAGCACACTCCAACTCTCTCAATGGCACTATCCACTAAATTCACACATAACCCGAGCTTGATGCCCCTTTATGACATTAGCTCAATTGTACACAAGTAGTGCAAATCCCCGAGCCCTTTTATGGCTCACTAGGAACTTTTAAATCTTGAATAGAAATAACTTTAAATGCATGCATGAGATGCTCGTTTTTACCATAGGAATTATGATTCCAAGTCTCAATAGGATGCTAAACCTGTTCAAGTTCCACATGCTAGCTCTCTACTACATAGAGGTCCGAAATTTTCACCACATGTAACGTAGGCAAATTAAGCCTTCTAAAAATCATAATAAATGTATCTAGCATGGAAATACATGAATAAACATTTAACAGTACTCAAATCAACACCAATGAGATTTTCTCATTGTGTGGCTAGGCCAAACCCACCGAACCGTCGTGTGCTCCTTCGATTCGCCGAACTGAGCTGTCAACGAGTCTCAAAGTACCCTAAAAGTGATAAGCGAAGAGATACGAGGGCATTACGACCAACCATAAGATCAAACTTTAACAAACTTAGCAAAAGGGCTAAAACTCACCTAATGTGTAGGAAATCTCTCTCAAGCTCCAAAAGAGAGCTAAATCCTTTCCAATCCAAGCCCAAGGAAGGTTCTAATCCAAACAATCTAGCCCCAAAAGCCCTAGATCAAAAAGCCCCAAAAATCAACCCTAATATCCAATCTAGGGTTCCATATGGTAAAACCTACCAAATCAAGGATCAAAGGGTAGAATCCAAGTACTAACCTCCCAAGATGCCTCCAAACAAGCTCCAAATCTTCTAGGGTTGAAGATTGGTCCACCACCAAGCTCTACAAGCAAGCTCCAAGCCAAGCAAGGGTGGAAATGAGAGAAACGGGTTGAGTTCCAAGCTCCCTCAAGCAAACTCCTCTTCTTCTTCTCCTCCTTCTCCTCCTTCTTCTTCTTCTCTCTCTAGAAGGTGTAGGGTGAGGGTGAGAAATGAGGAGAGAAGAGAGGGAAATGGCTAATAAACCCATCTAGTGTGACAAAATCCAGTGAGGCCCCTCAAAAATCCAATATTGCAACAGCCCGGTCTGGGCAGTTTTCGCCCAGAGGGACCGGTCTCTCCCCAGTAGGGACCGGTCTCTCGCTGCGAACCCGAAAAACCAGCGTTCGGGAACCGGTCTCTCCCTGCGCGTGACCGGTCTCTCACTGCGAAGGCGTGCTCGGGGACCGGTCTCGCCCGCTAGGGACCGGTTGCCTCAGGGCTGCCGCAACACTGCTCACTGGGGGACCGGTCTCTCCTTCCAGGGACCGGTCCCCGAGAGTAAAAACTCTCAGGACTTGCCCAGAATTCCAGTTTTCGAACTTTTTAGGTCGAAAAACATTCAACAACCCTCCACCAAGTGTGGAAAAGCTGGAAATACATCCAAACACTCGAACCTCGCAATTTGCAAAGGTCCAGTGTACTACAAGCTTGCCCCCTAGCCCCTGCATTTTGAGGCTTGTACACTGCTACTGGAGGGGGTGGAGGTAACCCCCAAGCTACTTCTGGCTGTTGACCGGCATTACCGACAGCCGGTCTATAAGCCGCTTGATAAGGTGCCCCCTTATATTGGGGCTGACCACTTATTGGTGTTTCTGGATTTTGTAACACTGGTGTCATCACAGGTGCTTGTAGGCCTGTTATCGGCTGTTCGTTCCGAGCTAACAACTGCCCTATTCGGGTGATGTTCTCGTTAGAGGCCGTAATTGCGGCCAAGACAGCATCAAGCCGTGCAGTACTCCCATGACTATTTTGGTCCAAAGTTTGTAGGACCCGAATCATTTGTCCAAGCGCCTGGGTCAAACTAGGCTCTGATTGGCCAGATTGACCACTGGTTTCACCCTCAGCAGGTAAAACTGTTTGGCGCTCTACAGCATTCTCCGAATTACTGGGTTGTTCGTTCCCAGAATTTCTAGGAATAACCCTATTACGGAGATTCATGGCATTATCATCAGCCATTATTTATATAAGATGTATATTTACCTTAAATATGCGAGTCCCACCGGGCGTGCCAAAAATTTGTTGGAGCTGAAATTCCCCGACCTTGGACCTACTCAACGATCCTTCTCTGGGAGCACGTCTGGATGCGAAACGGCTGCGAATAGTGACCCTCAAAGTTTGCGCCCTTCGACAGATCAAGCGATTTGGCTGACGAGGATCGGGTCAGCCGGGTTCGAAAACTCTTTTCACTCTCCGGTTCAGCTGGATGAGCCGAATGTGCGGGGAAAGTCGGAAATTAAGCCGGGAGATGAGCTGAATGGCTAGCACAACACAGAATCTGGTCGGCCCGAATAGCCGAGCGTGACTTTCTATTGAATAGGGAATAGAAGAGCACAAGAACAGGGAAGTGATGCCCGTGGGGCAGACAAACTCTAAATATATTCTACAAGGGAGTGATGCCCGTAGGGCAGACAGACTCCAAATATCTAAGTTACAAGAACTACTCCTAGGAAAAACAGTAAATGCGAGGGAAGAAAGATGCAGGAAAATAAAAATGGTCTTTTGTCCGCAGGGGCGAAGACCCCTTTTTGGGGTATTATTACCCTATTTATAGGTAGCCTCCTTGGTCAGTTATTGTTCTTTACACGATCGGCCACTATCTCCTCATATTCCGGACCACTTCTAGCCGATCGGAACCGCATGTAACTGCTTGCGATTATTGTAACTTCTTTCAATTGACACGACACCCTTTTCCGTTGCTCCTGATACACGACCGAATGGACGCTTTTGAAGGGAATATTCGCACCTAAATCTCATCCCCGCTTAATTGGCTCAACAGTACCGGTACTAGAAACTAGGTACCGGTACTGGACTAGCCGAGTACCGGTACTGGAATCGGGTACCGGTATGCAGTGGTAAAATAAGAAATATAGCTCTCGAATTTTGAGGTACTGGAATCGGGTATCGGTACTGGACTGGCCGGGTACCGGTATGCGAACCCGAGTACTGGTACTCAGCCTCCCATAACGTTGTTTTTGAGGGGTAAGAGTGTAATTTCACTGGGGGCTTATATAAAGGGGTGCCCACCCCTTTCCCTCAGCCGAACACACACACACGCATGTAGAGAGAGAGGGAGGAGTCTTTCTCTTCCATCCTCTTCTTCCTTCTCTCCGACTCGGCAATCTTGGTGGAGATCGGACTCGGAAAGCTTGGAGGAGTGGTGGTTCGAGCTCTCGGGCGCTTGGGGGCTCGGTGTGCTTCCGACTCGAGATTCGTTTTCAGGGTTTGAAATAGGGTTTTGGGTTTAAACCTTCTAAATAGATTTCTAGCAAACCCTAGGCTAATCTAAGGTACAAATTGTAGAGATTGGCTTGTGATTTTTGGGTTTGCCATTATTTGTGGGAAACTCTAGGTTAGAAAGAGGGGTTTGCTAGTGGAGGGTTTAAAAATTATTTTAACCCTTTGAAACCCTAATTGAGGGTTAGGAAATCATGTGATAGTATTTGATTTCAAGTAGAGAAATCATTTAGTGGTTCGAAATGGTAACAAGTGGGTCTCTTGTGTAGGATAAGGAAAGCTTGGGAGCAAGCTTGGAGATCCAAGTGGTTGACCTAATTGCAAGTGTTTACAAGCAATTTGGAGGCTTGAAAGGTGGGTTGTGCTTCACCGAAATGGCTAGGTTGCTTGCATGCCAAAGTGAAGTATGGTTCGTTATTGATGCATGCATGTAATGGTAGATTGATTGGTTAAATAAGTAGGCATAAATTATATGCTACTTAGGGTACTGTATCTACCATTGGACAAGAACATAGGCATGTGGAACATATAGGATATATGTATGCCTAGTTATGGTTATTGAACATAGGTCGATGAACTCTAGAAAAATTAGAGAACTCGACAAGTGTGGCACAAATGACTAGATGGCATGAAAATTATGAATCCTAGATGTGGACAACTAGGATAGAAAATAATTGATTGGACATTAAACCTAGTGTTTTTGAACATAGATTGGACATTGAACCTAGAGTCGGGTGAACCTAGGTGGAAGAACATGGTACCTAGTGTTGTTGAACCTAGGTTATGAACATAGTGGTATTGAACCTAGTGTTATTAAACATAGGTTGAGAAATAAAGTGGTAGGATGACCACTAGGATATGAATGACTTGAACCTAAAGAGGTTGACATTATAGGGTATGTGACCAACCCTTGAGACTTGGAAAGTGGATTCCGGAATTCCAGTACTTGTGAATATCGACAATTCTCTGCCGTGGGTGCATGTGGCATGTTCCTTTCCCACTGCAAGAACTTCGAGGATCGTGATTAAGGAAGATTCTTGGCCGCGGGTGTATGTGGCATGTTCCTTTCCCACCGGAAGAATCTTCGAGCGCTAGGTTGTATGTGGCATGTTCCTCTCCCTATCGGGGGTCCTGGCTGTGGGTATATGCGGCATGTTCCTTTCCCACCGGAGGATCCCTGACCATGTGTGTACACGGTTCTTCGCGGCCCGTCGGGCGACTTGGTATATGGATCGAAAACTGAGGTGTATGTGGCATATTTCTTTCCCCAGGCCTAGATGTAAGTGGTAGTCCGCTGGTGATTGACTCAAGACCGAGTCGGGTGGTATAGATTAGCTAAGGTAAAAGAACCTTAGAAGCGAATGGTAAATAATATGGATTGTGAAATAGTAAGTAGAAACAGCAGATCGACTTGTATTGCATTTATGTTGTATTATTGCATGTTGTGAGGCATAAGTATGAATTTATTTTTCGCATAAAAACTATATGTTTAATTGTTGGACTAACTTGCTTTTGATGCCTCTTTTGGACCTGGTGGTCGAGCTCTTCCCTTGGGTGGCCGTACCCACTGGAAACTATGTATATAGGTCTCACCCCATGTTTTTCAGGTCTACCTGTGAGCGGCGCGGCAGCGCGAGAAAAGGGCGTAGCTCGGTAGATAATGCCCTACCACTGAGACCAGATATAGAAGTACCCCGAGTCAGCATAGCTTAGGGGTATAGGGAAGAGAGGAAAGAACAAAATTGTAATAAATTTGTAATAAGCTGATCGTATTTGGAAGTTGAATGTAAATGTGATGTAGAATGAGCCGAATGCTTGTATAGCTTAGGGTTTTATATTTTTGATACCTTCCTTATACAATCGATGTATGAATATTGTTCCTGTTTGGAACCGTTTGTATTGTATAATTTGCGACACCTTGGACGTACAGGGGAGACTCTGTCCGTTCGGCGGTCTGTCGGCACGCCCGAATCCGACCAAAGAGGCGGGTCCCGGGGTGTGAGAGTTGAGCTCAGGCTTTCAGGTTCAATTAGCTTAGATCACGAATCTCGCAGATCTGGACAACTGTGACTTCACCACTGGGGAGCACGATCATCTGAAGACGTGTACATCGTCGTGCTCACCTCAGTTTCTGTCGGGGGCCTTCGGTTGCTATAATTGAGACGTTGCTCCTTGCAGGACTTTTGGCTTAGCGGACAACTTGCGTTCAGTGCACTCCTTGATGCTCGGATTCGTCCTGGACAGTGAGCACAGTGTCCGACACGTCGAGAACTTTTGGAACGTACCTTCACTCAGATTTCGAAGCCGCAAAATCAGTGGTATGGCTCTAAACACTATATTATTGTATTATTATCACGCGCTGGCTGTTCGGTATAATGCCACAACGACACTTTTTGCATTGTGTCTGTCCCAGATAGCAATGGTTCAAGTGTTGGGTGTTTGAACATGGTGTTCAAAGCCTAAGGACCTATTGGTTCGAATCTCGTGGCAATCAGCATGCATAACGACATCTTTTTATATTATTATTATGCTTTTTGGCTCCATTTTTCGAAGCAGGTCATTGCTGCTGGTTGCAACACTGAAAATAGCATTGTTCACTAGTAGGTCACTCACTGATGCAAAGTACAGACCAGCTAGTGATCCTAGATAAGTTTCGGAACCGAAAATGGCAATTTACGAGAACCCGATGCGGTAGGTTTTGAGGATTTCGCACGTGGATCACACCACCTAGTGTGTGGCTGCCCCGACACCCAAAAGTGAGTGTTTTGGGATGGTGAGGATGGTCAAATGACTTTCGGAGTGTTTCAAAACACTTTGGGGCTTAACAGAACCCCAAAACACGTACAATTGGGCGGTTTAGGGTGCGGTTTCATGTCACGCGAGTTGCTGCTATTCGCAGCAGTGTAGAAGCCTTATTGGCTGGTTTTAGGATGAGTTTCTACTCGTGTTGCAGCAAGAGGGCTGTGGGTTGTTCCGGTGCCGAAATGGGCATTCTGGGATCTGAATCGATGATTTTCGGGGCCTCAATTTTTCGTATTGGTGCAATAATTGTGCGGCTCCCCCAACGGCATTAAATTAATGTGTTAGAACAGCGGGAAAGGTAGGATAAGTGTGGAACTTATTTCAGGACACCCCGTGGGTTGGGGTGGTATTCCGATAAGTCTGTTGACAATCGGGCGATCATTAGGTGACCATCGAACGGGATCCGAAAACCTGATTATTCACCTATTTGGATGCATATAGAATCATAGGCTTTTGTAATTTGTGATTTTCGGGCAATTATGGTTTCGGATGGGACTTTGCATAGGTCCGGATTATAGTGAGAAGCATCGGCAGGGGGTTGACGACCTAGCTTTATTCTACAGTAGAGGTGGGTGCTTCGAGCTGGTAGTCAGTGAGACAGTATTTACTCGGTTTTCTATTTCGTTTGAGTAAATTATTTTTCAGTCTTTATTCTATCTTAACTCTACATGTCGGCACCTTTTCTTCATTTTTGGCATTTACTTTTACTATTTTGCATAGTGATAGATAACTACTTGACATTTCGAGTAGGTTTCTATACTTCTTGACTATCTAGAGACCATCAGGTCCAAATATATGTAATACACCGAAATTTCGGTAGAGTATATCGAGTTTTAGTCAAATTGACCAAAGTGTGCAAGAGAAATAGTTGGACAAAGTCCATTTGACATTCCAACAATGTTGGAAGGGTTAAAGTTGAGTTCCAAGTGAGTTAGAAGGGTTTTAGCATTGCTCCGCGCGAAAAGAAATCGAGTACTGCCAAAAACTACAGACTGGGCACTGCTTAACCGGTGAAGCATCAGGGCAGTACCGGTACCAGGTAGGCCACCCGAGAAGCCAACTCTCGAGTTTGGCCTCTGTCAAGCTGCTTAACCGGTGACGGCCCTGATGCGTACTGGTACCCTGCAGCAACCCGAGAACAGCAGCTCTCGGGTTTGGGCTGTTGAACAGGGGCTTAACCGATGACGCCCACCCGCGTACCAGTACGCAGTGCTGCAAACAGTAGCTGCAGTTTGCTACAAATAAAAAGAGTTGGATGATTTGTTTGTAATTGTAATAGCCTATAAAAATACCCCACTTCCTCCTCTCTTGTTCACAGCAGTGAACACCTCATCCTCTCTCATTTTTCTTTCTCTCTCTCTCTCTAAGAGCTTTTGGAGAAGTTTGAAGGAGGATTTGAAGGTGGATTTGGTGGAGAAGAAGGCAAAGGAGTGAAGCATCTTCTCCTTCTTCTTCTTTAGCTCAAGAAAAGGAAAACTCTTGAGGTAAGCTCCATGAGTACTCATGGTAGAACTCTAGGGTTTGGTTCAAAAGACCTAGAAATGATTTTTGTTGGATCTCTTGATGATTTTAAGCTTGTTTTTGCTTATCTCCAAGATCCATTAGTATTTTGCTATGGTGGCATTGTTAGGGCACCAAAATTGAAACTTTTATCATAGGTTGGATTAAAAGTAAATTGACCTTATAAAAATCTAATTGAAGGTATTTCCGACGCGTTGGTGGACTCGGTTCGAAGATCCGACGAATCTACACAAAGATATTGGAGAAAAAGCCTATTATGTCTAAAATATCATTTCTTGAGCATATGTGTATATTTTGCTTCATGCATTGTAGGGTGATTGAGAGTTTGTTCTTGCATGTTGTGAGTACAAATGCTTATGAGATGATTGTAAACCAATGAGAACTTGTAAAATCCTATGTATGCACGAATGATAACAAGAATCTAGTAAAGGCAAAGAATCTAGTGACATTGAGAACAAATGATATTATGATATCAATAGTAGAGTGGCATCAATGAGTTTTGAATGCTAGTGTTACTGTCACGCCCTGAGACCGCTACCAATTTTGCACGGCTCGAGCGCGTCGAACAGACGCCGAACGGACAGCACCTCCCATGTCCGCTCAAGGCTAACCACCAGATCATGTACAAGAATTTGCCCAGGAAATAGAAATTCATACATACACGATCACGAGGGCACGAACAGTGCCAACAACTAAGAGCAAGAATCCACAAGCATGCACAAGTGAAATAAAGAGAGTTTACTAACTATTACAACATTTGCATTCATTTACATATTCATCTTCTCAAAATGGGTACATGGTTTACTAATGACCATCAAATACATACATCAAGAGCTCTCCAAATCCTCACCTACAGAAGGTCTCTCATATACATAGGTATGCTAATGCAAAAATAGGAAAGCTACTATGTACTACTGCTCGAGCGCGATGCCCTTGCCGCGGTCCTCGCCCGGCTCGCTCGTACTAGGCCCTGCAACAAAGTGGGGTGAGAACTATTGTCCATAGTTCCTAGTGGTTTCGGCCGCCGACTCCGCCGATCTCCCCACTAGGTCCGAGTGGGTAAAAGCAGATAGATAGATAGATAAATATCAAAGCTGTAAATGCAGTACTAGGAAAACTATGCTACTATGCCCAATCATATGTCATATATGCATGCATCATATAGTAAATGGTTCACTAACATGCCACTATGTCCACTATCCATGTTCAACAAGCAAATGTTCAAGTAGTAATGCTATTGTCACGCCCCGAGACCGCTACCCATTTGGTCCGGTTCGGACACGTCGAACAGACGCCGAACGGACAGCACCTCCCCTGTCCGCCCAAGGCTCAAACACGGGATCATGTACAAGAATTCGCCCAGGAACAATTCAATACATACATGATCCATACAACGACAAAAGAAGCCTCACAAGTGAACAACAACAAGAGCAAGTAACACAAGTATCTATACAAGTGCGAAAAGAGAGAGTTCTATCTATTACATCATGATTTGTACATTTATACAATTTACATTTTTATTTCATCCAAAATATAGGTACAAGTTATTCACATCTCTCCAAAATGCATCTCACAACCTATACATCATCTACTCTCATATAAGTAGGTACCTCTAATGCAACTAGAGGGATACTAATGCTAGGGCGCTAAGCCCTTACCATGATCCTCACCCGGAACGCTCGTACTCGGCCCTGCAACAAAGTGGGGTGAGAACTATTGTCCATAGTTCCTAGTGGTTTCGGCCGCCGACTCCGCCGATCTCCCCACTAGGTCCGAGTGGGTAAAAGCAGATAGATAGATAGATAAATATCAAAGCTGTAAATGCAGTACTAGGAAAACTATGCTACTATGCCCAATCATATGTCATATATGCATGCATCATGTCACGCCCCGAGCTCCGCCAATTTGGTCGGATTCGAGCACGCGACAGACGCCGAAAGGACAGTATCTCCCCTGTCCGCCTAAGGCTCCAACAACAAGTATATTGCAAGCAAGTCAAAAGAGAATTGTGGAATAGAATTGTGGAATATACAAGGTTTGCACGAGGGCAACCAACAACAACAAGTGAAAGCATCGAAACTAACTAAACATCCAACACATGTCATTTGATTACATTTGAATCAAACACAAGTAGTCCATTACATTCATTTACAACACAATTTCCTTTAACCAAAATACAATTTACATTATTTTCACCTTACAGTTTCAACATATAAAAGTTGAATACACCAAAAGCAAGGGTATGCCTATATAACTCCGGGGCCGCTACCTACGGCGCGACTCCTTTGCCTCGATCCTCCGCCGCCCCGCTCGCGTATGGATCTGCAGGGTTAGTGGTGATGAGAACTAGAAGAAGTTCCCAGTGGGTTCGGCCGCCAACCACGCCGATTCGCCCACTAGGTCCAATTCAGGCATATGTATTTCAATAAAGAAGAATAACAAACCAATTAATGCACTTCTAATACAATGCCTGCAAGCAAGCAATCCACAAATAGATATTCATAATCAAATACATGATAACGATACATGCATGTCCTTTTTCACTTTTCTTTGGTCTTTACCAATTCAACCTAGGGTGCTCCTGGTTTACCCCAACTCACAGTCCACATATCCATCTAACGGGGGAGGCATAAGGCACTACCGCCCGAAGGATCTTCGCCGGGCACGTCCACCCGTAGTGCATTTCTTCTCCGGAGTACACCGCTCGTGGAGGAGCGACCTCACACAAGCCGGAACCAATACCTGTGAGTATGATCCCATCCTCAATTTGAGGAGGTATGGCCAACCTGTCACGATTTTTACTGTTTCAATGCCGATGAATGGTTAATACCTATTCATGCACATAATGTCACTTGCCAATATCATGGTGGTCCTGATGCCACAATTCTCATAATATCACTTGGGTTAAACCTTGTTTCACTATTCACTTATCGATGTCAATCGAGTCACTAATGTCCATGTCACCTTTGTTTACTAAGGTCACGGTCATTTCTTACATTCACGTGCATATAGGGTCTTTCACTTTCCTTTTTGACATGGTTCTATAGCACTACAATGATCATAAGTGGATAATTGTTACAACCAACACATGCTGTTCATTACCCTACATGCAAGAATGCTATAATATCAATATGCTCAATTGAAAGGACATAGACATAGAAAGAGATCTGGTGTTTCCGGATAGCACCCCCCACCTTTATGTGTCACAAGGATGCCGTGGTTTCGATTTCACGATTTTCAGACTTGTTCGCCGCAAGCCACGACGATCTATACTATTTTTGTTTGTTTTTCCAATATCTTTGCGCACACTCGTCGTATCGCCGAACCGAGCGCACCGATGCGTTCATAGACCTACCAATTAGGTTAGAATGAGATCAAATCCAAGTTTAAACCTCAAATTTACAAAACCCCAAACACAGGTCCCTGCACAACATCTTCTTCCCCAACTAAGTCCCTAACATGGATAATCATGGGGAAAAACACTATAGAAGCTCCTAGATACCATAACTAGAAGCAAAAACTCAAAACCTAACTTAAATCCATGAGAACTCACCTTTGGAGTCCAAAGCTTTCTTTCAAAAGCCTTGCCTAGCTTGCTTTTCACCTTGGAGAGCTTCTTCTCCAAGCTTTTCTCCTCCAAACCCTCCTTGGTCCAAGCCCTAGAGAGAGAGGGAGAGAGAAGAAAAGGGTTTTTAGAGAGAGAGAGGGGAAGGTTTGTGTTGAGGTGTGAGGAAATGAGAGCTAACCCTAACCCTTAGCTCTATACAACCATCTCATGCAACATTTGCACTTAAACCCCTCTCAATTTTATTTTTGCAACCAGCCCTTACTGTAAGTTATTGATCCCGAGGATCTAAAAGGTAAGTAACACCTAGAGGGGGGTGAATNCCATTTCCAAGTCTTTAATGTTTACAACTGATCAGCAAAACTACGATAAGCATACCTTCTTTTACTTTGGAAATGGCTCATAATGTGAGCAGAAGTTCTATAACAGTTATGAACACGTTTAAACCCACTTTTTTAAAGACTTGGTTTTTAGCAAGCTTTTTAAAACTCTTGAGAAGGGCTTGCAAAAGCAGGATTCCAACGCCGGTAACTTTGTCATTTTGTAGGCCTACTTGAGTTTCATCTACTTGATCAACCACGAGAAGTTTGCATACTTTACTGAAAAGGAAGATTAAGCAGAAGAAGGTTCAGAAAAAGATTTCGGAGTCCGTACCGAGATTTTAGTTGTTTTCCTCTACAGAGCAGTTGGAGTAGTCTAAGTCTCAGCCTCGTTTCGAACCTCCTGAAACTCTTTGTTGAGCGTGAAGATTGTTTCTTCAAGGCAGCCTTGAAATCTTTCTTCAAAGGAGGGTTCAGATCAAGTAGTTTCTGTTTGTTTAGATTTCCCCCAGGCAGAAGAAGAAGGAGCAGTTTTATGTCTTTTAGACTATTGAGAGTTTTCCTGAGGTGTTTTCTCTCCTTTTCGCCACTTCCAGTTTAGGTTACGATGTTCACATCCCCGAAACCGGTATATCGCAGACTGACAGGATTATTTTTCTGCAACTTCTTCTTTCGATACGTTCGATACTGAACCCTGCTGAGGAGTAGACTGCTAAGATGAAGTTCGCTTCTCCTACATTTACGGTGCCGTGACAAACGTGTCCTAAGTTGAAAGTACACAGATCGTAGATGACTGAGCTAAAGATGCTGTAGATATGTTCTCTTCAGTAGAAGCCTCTTGAGTAGCCTACTTCTTAGCCTGCTTCTACTGTACCAGCGTCGTATAGTTGTTAATCAACAACTTAGTTTCTTCTACCGATTTGTGTTGTTCTCTGAAGCCGCATCAGATGTACTCAACCTTGTTCTTTTAAGTTTCAACCAGAGAGATTGTTTCCTA
The DNA here is from genome assembly GCF_001540865.1 of Ananas comosus. Classification (NCBI taxonomy): domain Eukaryota; kingdom Viridiplantae; phylum Streptophyta; class Magnoliopsida; order Poales; family Bromeliaceae; genus Ananas; species Ananas comosus. Next base: position 48,895 of record NW_017893603.1, read on the forward strand.
AATCTTGTTCTCTCTCTACCCAACTGGTTCCGAATGTTAAGAAACGAACTCTTCACAAGCAATGAACTTTTACTTTTCCTCTGAGTCCGCCTCTTGTAGTTCGTAGAATGGTTTGTTTTGAGTCTTCGATCTCTTCGTTTATACCTTAAGTGGTTCTGCTAGTAAGTTGACTTCAGCCTAAACTTGGTTAAAAGTAGACCGAGCTCGTTTGATCTATTCTACGAACCTGAACCAGTCTGTTTATTTGAACCTGAACCAATACTTGCTTGTATATAACTAGTTCAATGCTTCTTGCTACTACCTTTGAGCAGATGACGACATGGATTTGAAATACCATTCAAACAGGGAGGATTTTTATTAAACCGATTGTTTTGAACAGTATAAACACCACAAAATCCTGTATATTTCTTTAAGACGAAAGTTTTCCCTTTCTCGAGCTATCGAGAGAACTTCTCACTGGGATCTTGCTGTAATTTCAGTTAACACTGAGGTTTCTTCTATCTTGTTTTCTTCTCGGTTTAAGGCTGTGGTTTATGAGGCTTCGGTTTCCGTTTTGGTCGTACCTTTGGTTTCTTCCTCCTGTACTTCCCCTTCAGTTAAGTTTAGCAGCTGTTCGGTGCTAGTTGTTTTCGTTCGCTTGCCTGTGTTGGGTTTTGTGCATTCCAAAAGCTTGTACCCTCGTGAGTGATTTGTAAAGTGTCCCAAATTTCTTTGGCGGTTTCACATGCTGATACTCGTGAAAATTCAGTTTGATTCAACGCATTGAACAAAGCATTGATACCCTTCCCATTGAACGAAGATAGTTCGTTTTCGTCTTTAGTCCACTTAGTTCTAGGTTTCGGACCGGTAACATTCTCGACCACTTCAGTAGGATGTTTCCATCCGAATTCAACGGCTTGCCAAACCCTCTCGTCGATAGCAATAAGAAACGCCCTCATTCGGACTTTCCAATAAGCATAGTTAGTTCCATCGAAGAGAGGGGGTCGATTGATGTTACCGCCCTCAGCCATGAGTTACAACCTATACCCGCTCTGATACCACTTGTAAGTTATTGATCCCGAGGATCTAAAAGGTAAGTAACACCTAGAGGGGGGTGAATAGGTGTAAATCCGGCAAACTCGAAAAATCTCGATGCAAACAAACACAATAGCGGAAATTAAAATAGCACACCGAGAATTTAACGTGGGAAAACTCCAATTCGGAGTGAAAAACCCACGGGACCGATCACGCAAAGAAAATCCACTAAGAAAACTTGAGTACAAGTGATTTCGACCAAAAACACGCGACTCAATTTACCGATTTCTTGTTGACGGTGATCTTTGCCGGTCCTCGATCGATAGGAATCCACCAATCGACCTTGCTGCAACTCCTCGCAGCGTCAACGCCTCAACTCCTCGAAGCGTCCACCGAATCCTCAGCTTCGCGCGAGATCCACGCGCCGAACCTCCTTCCGGAGCTTGTAGAATCGAAGATTTGCGGTGATTCAACTTTTGAAAACCATAAGCTATGAGGGTTCACCTTTAATCAATCATCTACTTGATTCTCGTAAGAAATTTTGAGTAAAAACGAAGAATCAAGCCGATGTTGATTGCTAGAAACTCATCATGTAAATCGAAGCGAAGAAAACGAGTTTCTAGGGTTTGGAATTGGTAAAATATTCAAAAGCCTTAATTTTAGACGACCCACATGGCTTATTTATATGTTTAGAAGACTTAGAAGTAGACTAGGATTGCAAAAAGTCGATTTCAAAAATCTGTGTCGTCCTCAGAGACCGGTCCTGTCGAGGAGACCGGTCTGTGAGAGACCGGTCTCTCAAGTGAGGAACCGGTCCCTCTCTGCGTAACCAAAAACCCCACGTTCGGGAACCGGTCTCTCAAACTTGAGACCGGTCCCTCGCTGCGTGACAGAACCACCAAGGTTCGGGAACCGGTCTCTCACCACAGGGGACCGGTTGCATCAAGGATTACGCAGTGAGGACCTTGGGGGAACCGGTCTCTCCATCTCAGAGACCGGTCCCAGAACACATGAATGTTCAGAAATTTGTTTTTAAAGCAATCTAAGTCTTCTGAACTTATTTAAATTGTGTGTCTTCACCACAAATAATCTTTTCTTCATACCTTAGATGTCGATCTTTTCGAATGTGCCTTCATCCTCCAATTTGAATCTTTTCTCAAAAACTTCTACGATCAACTCTTCAAGACTCCAAACAACCTCACGAAATTCGCCAACCTATAAAATCCTTAACAATCTCCCCCTTTGGCGATTTCGTGACAAAATATAATACAAAATTCGTATACAACCAATAAATCATAAAAAGAAGATCATCGCAATCACCAAACGATAATCTCCTGCATGATCAAACCAATAAACGAAATTTACACTATTACACCCTTAATACAAACTCTATGACTTAGACACGGAGTCTTGAAGTCTTGAGTTATTCCTGCAAAAACATTCTCAAAGCATAATCAAGATTCAAGTATCAAGAAGTATCAAGTATCAAGAAGATCAAACAATCAACTAAAGTTCACACTTCATAGTTCATAGTTAAACTAAACGAAAACACCAAACACCTAAAGCATTAAAACAAAGTCATCTTAACTAAGCAAAGCCCTAAGCTAAATGCATCATCATCATCATTAAGAGACCAT
>NW_017893604.1:0-51508 GCF_001540865.1 Ananas comosus
GCACGAGCGGATTACGTCAAGCAGTTCTCTGGATTAGCAAGAATTCGTGTCACTGAGAATTGGGAAGAAAGGAAGAGAGCTCTACCATTGAAATGTCCGCCACGCGACGCGGCCTGGGCTTTCATAGCTTCGATGAGACTAAGTGGTCCCTGACATTCCACCCGTCTTTAAGGGTCGATAGCTCTCCAAAGTTCCGACTCTCTCTTTCTATATGCAATAAATTTAATCACCTACTTGGTACGCCCCTTCTGGCACAACACACACACCCATTCACAAGAGCACACCAGAAATTCGGATAGAGCACACCACCCTAATCCCTAAACCAAGGAAAGGACCGCGGTCATACTTTTAAACGAGATAGGCCTTACACCTGGGGCGATTGATCGATTCTCCCGTTGACTCGAATTCTTCGGGAACGAAGGATACCAGTACCAGACTAATAGAATAGAATCGTCGAGCACTATAATCCGACGGACCGACCTAGTGATAGGAAGAGAAAGAGTAGCTCGCAACTCGTAACTGGCGAGCGATCGATTGGGGATTGATTGAGTGCCCTATTAGAAAAGGCCGATGGGTAGACCCAATATCCATCAGTACTCGCGATCTGGGGAGTACCTAGGGAACTTAGAAGGCCTCTACATTGAGGGAAAACCTGCTCTACGTGAAAAAGGAGAAGTTCACTTTTGCATAACCTCTGTTTTCCTTGGGCATTGGAACAATCACAAGTGCAGGAAAGAACTGGTTGATATAAGAAGATCTCTGACCATATGGTCTTAAGTTGAGTATAGTACTCAGCAACAGTCATATCCCCCTGACAACGATTTTGGACTTCTTATTTAAGCTGGAATATCTTAGCTTCATTTCCTATGGAATAAAGAAAGATCATGGAGATAAAAGACCATACCTGTTTAGCCGATGCCATAAACATAAGACTGGTAGCAATTGTAGGCTCAATTGCATTGAGAAGCCATGACATGACCAGCTGATTTGTGGCACTCCAGTCAGCCATCTTGGTCTCACTCATATTGGGGATCTGAGACAGAAGGACAGCGGGCTGATACATGAAGCTCCATAAACGCTTTCTGAACATGAACAGACGAACCGAGCGATGGAAGTCTAAAGTGTCACATTATGACAGCCCAAAAACACGGTATAGATGACATTGGATTCATTCATGAAACTATCTTTCAATCGGTCTGAGGTCATAGCATCCTTGCTTGAAATAGTTCCTCTAGCCTTACGCGCTGGTAGCTCTCTGGTAATGCATTATAGGCTGTCTTCCTTCCACCTCTCCGCCCTTCCTTCTTTTAGCAGCTCATCTCGAATCTGGAATGTGACGCGAATCGATCGTAATTGGTCTGACCGCTCAAGGCTTCTCTCTCTATTCCCCTTTCTGGTCTCCGGTCATTGGTAGTTTGCCTGTAAATTCAATCTCTCTCCTCACCAGCTTGGGAATACTTCTTTCTATTGGCTATATATCTGTAGTCTGAATGCCAGTTCAAGCTATCTTCTCTTCTTGGCGAATAGCTTTGGTCTCAAAAACTCGCCTTGTAGCTCGATTTTTAGGAATTTCGCCGGAGCGCGCCCGGCTCTCGCAAAGCTTCCGCACAAGTGCGCGTCGAAACAGGCTCGCGGCGCGACTCGGCGAGAAATCCTCCAACCGACTCCTCCAGCGTCGAACCAACTAGAGAGGTGAAGGGAAAAAGGAGCAGCAAAAAGAACTTCCTACTCATGCTCCTCTACAATCAGATAAAAAAGTTAGGTGGATGTGATACAAACGAGGTGATATTACCCTAATTACCGCGATACCTGGCCACCTACCCTCTTGTACCGGTACACGGGCTCGCTTACACGGTACAAGAGCCAACCCGAGAGCAGCTAAATTCGGTGCGCGCATCCTGTACCGGTACAGCAACCCCTTGTACCGGTACAACAAGCAGTCCTGCGATGGTTGTACCGGTACAGCCTGCCCTTGTACCGGTACAGCGAGCAGAAAATCCTGCTGTTTCGCAGATTCACTCGCAGAATGCTGCCCTCGCGTTGCACGGAGTCCGTTTTGCGCCTATTTGACGCCAACGCGACTCGGACTTGTCCCGACACTCTCCAGAGCTGTCGACAAGCCTCCACAGTCAAACACCAGGGATCTCACAACAAGATTGTAAAAGAAAATTTTCAAGTTGGCCCCTTAAAACTAAAATTTATGGTGTATGAATATGCAGATGAATTAGGTGCATGCAATAATTTTTACTTTGAAACAGTATCAACATGAAATAATTATATTGAAGGTATAGGGACTAAATCAAAATTTTGTTGAAGGTTCAGCTAGGGTAGGAAACATTGAAATTAAAAGTTTGATGATCAAAATGAAATATGATTTGAAGTTTAGGGACTACTAATTACCAACCGTTCCTACAGCAAGTGGCAAAAAGTTTGGTGATTGGTACCTGAGTCTCAAGTTCGAATTCTAGTTGATTCATATTTCTAGCTAAATTTATTTTTAAATGAAATAAACGAAACGGGTAGCGTGCTACCGATCTCTCAAAAAAAAATAAAATAAAATATACTTCTGTTATTTGGTACGTTGCGCTATAAATTACAAATGCTCGTAACTCTAGTTTTCCGAAACAGCATAATTGGCTTCACCTTGAATAGTAACAAAGCCAATTAGGGGAGAGAGAAACAGAAAAAATAATAAAAAATTAACTACATATTGTATCTTTTTTTCTTCATTTCATGTGCTAGTGTGGAAATTTTTGGTAAAAAAATTTCCAAAAAAGCTATAACTCCAAAGTTATTCGTTTTTTATCACAAATTAACAACAGTAAAACATAATTTTTATCCGAATTTGAGTTAATTTTTTTTAACTTGAAAATGAATTACATGCAAACAAATAGGATAAAACTAAGGAAAGTTTTTATGTACTGCTAATACAATTGAGAAAAACTCAATTATTTCTTATTGCAGTTCTGGGTAGATGAACCTCTTTTGTGGCTGATGGGCCAGGGGTGTTTATTTTTAAAATCATTATTTATCATTAGTAATCATACATTTTAGGGTAAATTGCATGTTTATTCTCAAACTACGAGGCACGCGACACTTTGATTCTCAAATTTTAATTTATTATATAATTTCTGACTCGAATTTTTAAAATTATTACAATTTAGTCTCACAACCTAATTTAGTTAACTAATTAAATATTGACGGATCTATGATATAAAAAATTTATGTAATATTGTAATTATTAGAGTACAATCAATCACAATATTATAACATCACTTATATATATATCAATTGTTTGTCAATATTTAATCAACTAAATTAACTAGGTTATAGGACTTAATTGCGTCATTTCTGATAGTTTGAGCCAAAATTATAACAAACTAAAGTTTAAGGACCAAAATGTCACCCCCGCCCCATAGTTTGAAGGGCCAAATGCGCAATTTACCCTATATTTTGCAAGAACCCAAAGCAAATCTAAGCATAGCTACACATCCCAAATCTGCATGAGCCCCCCTGCTTGCACTTGTTCTTGCAACATCCACAGTTCAAGGGATCAGACATTACATTCAGACAGCGACCGCCGCAGCAAGTCTCTCCGTAACTGCATCTCCGACCGCACTGCCCGCAGTTCAGCAAGTTGGTATCCACATTTACGCACCGCCCCGAGCAGCAGTCCGGGCCAGGACTGCTCGGCCCACGACACACTCTGGGAAAGACATTGCATGATAGTGGACCTCGCAGATTCATAGATTTTATTGACGAATTTTGATTGCGAGTAAGATCATTCGCAATTAATGGAGATCTGTTTGTTTGGTGTGGCTCGTCTTTAAACTTGTTGTTGTCATCGTTGCAAAGAGCGGTGGCTAAAAGGATAAAAAGTAATGCTAAGATGAGGATTAGCTTCATAATGTTGTACTACAAAATATATAGAAAAGGTTGATGAGGAGGGAGAGATGTTGAGTTTGAGTATTTATAGAGGGGGGAGTTAAGAGTTGGTTCAAGTAATGTATTAAGTTAGGCCTCTCAATGGAAAGCTCAAAATGGTATATATGAGAAGTATATTTATCCATGGATTGGGAAGATGTGCAACATCTCTCATGCATGATATTCTTTACGTGTTAATGCAACATTAACTAAAATGAAGAGTTATGATCACAATTTTTACAGCTAAGAGGTACACTAATGTCTTATCTGATTTGCATAATAATTTTCAAAGTAATTCTAAATTGGTGCAACAATTAATTAAAGATTCTATTCTAAGATGGATCTATGCTCTAGTGCATTCATTTACATTCGCGGACCTTACATGTGAGTGTAGTGAAGGATGTATGAACAAATTAAATTTAAAGGCTCAATATCCATCACCTATCACTTATTAAATGAAAAAAGAAAAAAAGATTATAACAATGGCACTGCATGTGGGGACTTGTTAATGTAGAGCTAGTAGCCGGCAGTTTAGGTTTTGATTAGACTTAGACATTGAGTATGGTGAGCTATTAAAATCTAACTAAAAACTGTACTGTTATATTCTAAGGCCCCATTTGGTTCGGGGTATAAACGGGGATAACGAAAGTTATTCCCTCTATTCTGCTAAATGGGATGATGTTTTATCGGAATATTTTATTCTGCTATTCTGCCAAACGGGGATAACGAAAGATTCAAATTTAACTTTTAAGAGAAGTTAGAATTAAGATATCAACACATACAACCGATAATAAAAAATAATATTATTAAGAGAAATTAGAATTAGGGTTCTAGGAATGGGTAAAATAAAATGGGTATTCATGCACTATTTTTATTTTAAAATTTTTTTAAAGAAATTATATATGTGCCTACCCGTAGGTACCTGTGGATTGCTCAAAATATTCATAATTTAATAAATATCCAACCCATTTTATTCATAATTTTTTTGATAATAAAAATTAGTATCAATACCAGCCTGCTGTATTGCCACACAACACCCACTCAAATATTTTTGAATGATTCACTGTTCTATTTTCCATTCAAATACAATTCAATTTTATTTTTTATTTTTATTCCAAACATGAACTAAATATGCCGTAATAGCTAGCTCATCAGCAACTTTATTTTCTTTTGCACCTTCTAGAAATATTTTTTTTTCTTTAATTTAATTATCCACATGATTTTTCATACTACCAAGTTATGATTGATTAAGAACACTCTTTCAATATAGAAGGCAATTTAAAATCTTATATAAATATTAGATTTATTGTTATAGTTGAGAAGCAAATGATGATTGGAAAAAGCTTATTCTTAGATAAAAATATTTGTAAGTTTCATACTAATCTAAAATTTACACTATTGCAATTATATTCATTGGATATCTCTCATATATAATTTTCATAGCCTAGAGAACTGATTTATGTAATTAAGAATCATCTAATTATACAAATAATATGAATCCTAATAATTTATAGATGTAAAAATTATAAAAATATGATAAGTTAAACTTGTGGCTAAGATTCGAAGACGTAATGAAAAAGATACTAAGAATTTAAATTAATCGCGAATTGCTTGTGCATGAATGCATATATCTCACAATTACAAAAATTTCTCATGGAAAAAATCAACTAAGATACAAGTAATACTAATTCAACTACTTATATTTTATATATATGCATATTATACTCATGCATTGTAAACTAATTCATTTCGTTTATGTTGCTCAAACCATTTTATACTAGCTACGAGTCTAATCACAAATAAAAATGAGGTAAACCACATGGGGCAATCTAAATTTTTTAGAAATTATGCGGACAAAAATTTAAAATTTAAAATTTAAATAATATTTGAATAATATTTTATAAATTTGAAAAATATTTCTATTAAAATTTGAAGTTTAAAATTATTTTTTAAAATAATTAAATTATTGTATGGAAAGGGAGCTCAGCTGTGTTGAGCTGCGTTGAGCTTGGCGGGCATGGCCATGCGGGGTCGTGCCATGCTGGGCCGGGCCGGGCCGATGCCTAGGCCCGGTCCGAGCCCGACATGATCGGTCTTGGGCCGTGCCGGGCCGATAGGCTAAAAATGGTTGGCCCAACACGGCCCAGCATTTCGGATCGGATAGGTCTGACACGGATTCTACAGTACCCGTGCCGTGCCTAGTGACGACCTAGAGCTGTACCGAGCCGGACGTCCCGATTTTACATCCCTTACTCCCTCAAATTCTAATTTTTTTTTATTTTTCTGTGTGTGGAATTAATAGACTTTCATTGAAAAATATTGAAAGAGTTTTCGAATTTAATGATAATTTTACTAAATTATATGACTTTAATAATTTTGGGTACTGAAGGATAAATTTAAAATTTTTGAATAATAGCCAGGAGTATATAAGCAGAAACTCCTATTTTCTACATAAATAAAATAGAAAAATAATTAAATATTCCTGACGTAACGTCAACATCACTGTTAAGTCCCCTGGTTGAACTAGTGATTCTTAATACAGTAATATTTTCCAGATTGTTGTTTGGCCAGATTTTTTTTTAAATAGATTACTTTTTTACTACATCAATGAACAAATCACAAATTCAACATAAGCAGAACACTCTATTGTACTATATATATATATACTGATATCCGACTTTCTTGTTTCAAGCTTCAAATAAAGTAACTTTTGAAACTCACATAAATTGAACTGAAACAACAAGCGGAAACGAATCAAACTTACATTTTTAGATCGTTATTTGACCAACATTTTAAAACATTGCGTTTTACTACATTAATGAACAAACCACAGATTCAACACAAGTAGGACGCTCTATTATACGATACTGATATCGTACTTCTTTATTTCCAGCTTCAAAAAAAGTAACGGTCGAAACTAAGTAGAACCGAAACAACAAGCGGAAATGAATCAGATATATGGGTAGAGAGGAGCTGTGGCAATACCACATAATCCTTCTTTTGCAGCGACATCTTTTGCTATTCGCATGTATCCACTTTCGCCCCATTTGGGGCCGGCTGAGTTCTTCAGTATCCAATACTTTTTCCCCGATTCCTCACCGTAGCCAACTACGGCGACAGTGTGAGTGACATCGGGCGAACAATCTTCATCAAAAATACCACCTTTGTAATGTTGCCAAGTTGTGGCGTTAACTGCGACCGTCACCGGTTGGTCATTCACAGCTTTCATAAGCTCAGCTTCGTTGTTTCTCGTAACCAACCTGTAGCCAGTAATGTAAGCTGCATGATCTGATTCCTTGGTTTTGTCACACACCCCTTTAGATGCCTTGTAAGGGTAGTTAGCCTCGGTCGTCAAGCCTTTATTTGCGATGATATAAAGGAAAGCTTTTAATCGGCTACCGCCCGAGCAGTCACCACCGTTGGAACAATCGAGAACTTGCTGTACTGAAAGAGATTTTAGTTCGCCTTTCTTGATCTTGTAGATGCTCTCAACTGTCGCTACCACAGCGAATGCCCAGCAGCAAGCTAGTTTTGTATTAAGTGACACATTCATTAGAATATATCATAGATGTAAGTAAGGTTTTAAGTGTTCGTCGGCACGGCTGCATCCCCGTGCCGTACCGTTCTAACAAGATACCGGCACAATACAGACTCCGTGCCGATGGCACAGCTTAAAACCCTCTATTTTTTAAATTAGTAAATAATTTTTTCAACAAAGTTCAAAAGATGTGATAAAAAGACATAATAAATAGTTAGAATATTTTGTTGCTAAAGAAAATAAATATTTCATGCTATTATGTGTCGGCACATAAGAATTTTTTTGACCGGCACGCATCAACACGTCTCGGCACGCACCGTGTTGGTAAGTTTTCAGTATGACTCCGTGCCACGACACTTAAATCTTTGAATGTAAGAGAAAGTTAACATACTTAATTAGTTAATATTGGTCGATTCAGTATGTTTTTACCAAAAGATTTTATTATACTACAGGTGAAAATTCTTACCGCAGTCTCCTTGGTCCTTGACTTCAGTTACGGCACCTTCGGTCCTCCAATCAACGGTGGCTCTCAAGGCCATGTTTTTGGTATGACCCCGTGTCACAACACTTAAATCTTTGAATGTAAGAGAAAGTTAGCATGCTTAATTAGTTAATATTGGTCAATTCAGTATATTTTTACCAAAAGATTTTATTATACTACAGGTGAAAATTCTTAAGTTACAGCACCTTGGGTCCTCCAATCAACGGTGGCTCTCAAGCGGGTGTTTTCGTACTCGGCTTCCACTAGAACGGTCTCTATATCTGTTGGGATGTCCTGCTCTGCAGTTCCTACAACGTACGTATTTGCATACTCCTCGTTTGTCATATCGCTAAACCGGTTAACTCCGAGGGTGTACGAGCGCCCGCCGACTTTGTTGAATTCTTCAATGTACTTCACGTTGTTCTTAAAGATCTCGTACCGTTGCTGCTTCTCCTTCGCATTCGCGTACGTTCGACCGTGTTCGGACATCCAATCTTCGAACATCGTCATCGTCGGCCCGTCCATTCTAGTGTTCCAAGAGCTGAACAACAAAGAGAAACACAACAAGACAAGAGATGAGCCGATAATTAAGCAAAGATTGGAATGTGAAAGCCATAGCTACAATGTATACTATACTTAGAAGTTGGAGCTTGCGTTTGTGAGGTTAAACTCTTAAGATTAGGCTCGTATATATAGAGATTTGGCGAAGACAATGTGAGGGGGAAGGCAATGTCATCGTATATATCCTCCTCTGTGGAAAATCATATTTTAATTTGTACTCCACAATGAGTAGGTACGACTAGTATAACCAAAAATTAGTCGACTTCAATTATGTGTAATGTTTAGTCATAGGATTACCGTGTGCCCACTCGTTTTGTCTTATTCCGAATTTTATATATATATATTATATAGTTGAGCAGAATATTATCAAAAGCACTATTAACGGTGGTGCTTGAGTTTTTAGCCATGGATGGAAGAGAATGTGAAGGTTGAGATGAGGTGGTTGTTGGTGGTGGTAGGTGACATAGTGTTTAATCCAAGGCTATTAGTAATCAAGGAGTGATCCAAATGGCTAAAAAACCTAAGGGTGCGTTTGGTTCGCATTATGAAAGATTACTAGGAATAAAAGATATCCGAGAATCTTATTCCTATTCATCCTATTACTAAGAATGTGGAATTCCTATGTTTGGTTCGCACGGTAATATTAATTAGCTATGTTATTTAATATTACAAAAAATATACAATTAATTAATTTATTTATTTAATTAATTTTAGATAATGTTACCAAAAGTTTCAACATCTTTTTAGAAAAAAGGAAGAGAAAGTATAAGTGAGAGAGAGAGAGTATAATTAAAAAAATAGAAAGAAAAATATAGTCAAAATTAGAGGGAGTGAGAGAGTTGAAATTTTAGAAAGAGAGAGAGAGAGAGAGAGAGAGAGAGAGAGAAAGCTTAGTTTAGAGAGAGAAAAAAAAGTTGAATTTTAGAGAGAAAAATAAGTTTAGAGAGAGATAAGGTTAGAGTGTAAAGACAAATAATATCAATTAGCCGGCGGATAGGAAGAAAGAAAGAGATTAGACATATTATGATTACCCCAATCTATTAATATGAGGATACCCACCCTCCCTCAAGGGAATGAGATTAGTACTTTGGGGTCAATCTTATTCCCAAATGAATCCAATATTACCAACTAGATTACTTAGTCGTTTAGCCAAACACCGTCATAATTTTTGATTCCCATTGGATTACTAGGAATCTTTAAAAGATAGCGCGAACCAAACGCACCCTTATAGTATTAGGGGTGATATTCCAGCTCATCTCTATATATATATTGCCACCCATTCCAGCTCAGCTCTATATATATATATAGAGCTGAGCTGGAATATTATCGATAGCAAACGAGCTCCGTTGCCACCCATTTGTTTTCGATAATCGAGTCTCCAAATTGACGATCGACACTATTGAACATGATCTATACCACTTGAAGTATTTAGAAATCAAATTTCATACCTTTTCGATATCATTCTCTTGTCCATCAAAAGTGGACACAAAAATGAACGGCTGAAAATAAGTATTCTTTAAAAAGTGATGATAGAAGTTTTGTAATCACAATCAAGAGTATAGATCTTATTTTAAACAGTTTAAAAAAATTTTTAACCAAAATTCAACTTATTTGGTTATCTTTATGCCGTTAAATGAGAAACGTCTCATATCGACCGTTAAAATTATAAATTTTAAAACTTTTTGATCATTAGGCCAATGATGTCGGAAAAAATTTGAAATTTACTTTCTAGATACTTCAAATGGTATAGATCAGGTTCATCGGTGTCGATTGTCGATATGGAGGTTGGATCATCGAAAACAAATGGGTGACAACGAAGACCGTTTGCTACTGATAGCATTCCGGCCCATCTCTCTCTCTCTCTCTCTCTCTCTCTCTCTCCGTCTTCTCTTATATATTATATATATATATATATAGAGTCCGGCTGTATACTATCAGTAGCACGGAAGCCTTGGTACTACCAAGTTGTTTTCAATGATGCGGTTTCCAAATCGACGATCGGTTCCGTTAGACTTAATCTTCAATATTGAAAGTATTTGGAAACTAAATTTCATAATTTTTTGACATCATTTACCTATCAAACGAGTAGTCTAAAAATGAACAGTTAGAAATAAAAATCTCATAAAAAATAATAATAAAAGACTTGAATTTAAGATCAAAGGTACTGATCTTACTCTAAATATTGAAAAGAATTTTCTATAAAAATTTCATCAGATTTGGATTGTTTTATACCGTTAAATTCACAAACGCGTCACATCAACCATTAAAATTATCAATTTTGAGACCTTTTGATCACTAGTCAAATAATATCGAAAAATTATGAAATTTAGTTTCCAAATACTTTTAATATTATAGATTAAGTCTAACGAAGCTGATTTTTGATTTGGAAGCCGCATCATTGAAAACAACTTGATAGCACGGAGGCCTCCATGCTAACGATAGTTATATCCAAGCCCTAGTTAATATAATATCTATATAATATGTATATATATATAGATATATATAGAAAAGAGTTGAACTAGAATATTTTCAAAAACACTGAGGGGTTGATGCTTTTAAGTTTAATCTTTGGATGGAGTGATATAGGGTTGAGATGATGGTGGTAGATGGAATAGTATTTGATCCAAAGGCTATTAGTAATCAAGGAGTAAATCTGAGGGTTAGAAATCTAGAAGCACTAAGGGAGTCACTACAACAAAAACGGTGTATAGCGACACTTTTAAATATAGGTACATGTCAAAAAAGTGCTGCTAGCTAAAATTACCGACACTTTTAAAAAGTGTTGCTATATGTGGAGTCGCTAGGTATATAGTGACAGTTAAAGAGTGTCGCTATAACCTAAAAGAGTGCTGCTAATTTACCAACATTTATTTAAGCATTTAGCAACCGTCGAAACTCTATCTCTTTGGCTGCGGTGGCGGAGGAGGACGACAGGAAAGGCTCTTTGTCTAGAATTTCAGTGGATTGAGTGAAGAGAGAAGAAAAGATGGTAATTAATTTTTCTTTTTTTTTTCTTTTCTGTTTGTAATCGGGCCAAATGGACCGGGTGTGGTGGGTTGAGTAGAGTAATCTTTTATTTTTGGTTGGATTGAACTTTATATTTAGGCATTAGTAGATTTTTTTTAAGTTTTAGGATAAATGGGACGCTTACTCAAAAGTGTCCCAAACATGTGTCCCCATAATCTAATTCTGTTGTAGTGATATAATTAATAAGTGTATTATATTGATACATATTATTTATATTTAAATATTATAATAAATTATTTTTGTTAAATTTAAGTGTAAGTAAAATTGCAAAAAATAAAATTAATTTTGTAAAAAATTATTTTTATTGCATCATAATTTATAATAAATTATTTTTGTTAAGTATTATAATATATTATTATTCTAATAAAATATTTTTATAACAAACTATTTTTTATAAAATTATATCTTATATCAAATTCAGCCATCACTTTTTTCCTCTATTCTCTACTATTCCATAAAATTATACAAACCAAATACAATTTCACTTTTATTTTTGACTATTTCGGAACAGTAAGCTATTCGAGGGATAAAAAGAGTTATCATAATATTCGTTATCCTTGAACCAAACGGGGCCTATATTATATTATATTTATTTTTGTATATTGTATATACTCTATTGCTTTTGGAAGCACCAACTTTTTGGTGCTTCCAATTTTTTGGCACTTGGATCAATTTTTTTGCAGTTTGGATGGTATAAAATATGGGACCCATATTGGGCTGCCATTGTTGACTAGATCCAAATGGATCCACGAGCGAAAAAGTTGGAAGCACCAAAGGCTCGTGTATGGCTCGAGCTCGCGACGAGCTTAGCCCATCTTGAGATTGGCTAGCAATTTATTCGAGCTTGCTCATATTTAGCTCGTTTAAAAATAGGCCAAACTCAAGCTGGCCCAGCTCGCTCATGTTCGGCTCATTGATAGACCTAGTTACATAACAAGCTATATTTGAGACTAGTTTTGTACATTTTTATCTAAAATAACAAGAAATTACAATTGAGACCAGTTCTATATGTTTTTACCTACAATAACAAAAAATTTTCATTGATATAGAAATAAGATGGAGTGGAAGTGTGGAACTTACCCATCTCCATGGATTGAATTGCCCTGGGTTCTCAAACACAGAGGGGTTCAAATGTACAGCAGCAAGATGGGCTACCACAGTAGTTCCCTCGGGAATAAAATATCCTGCACATAACAATCCAAACATGCAGTTTATAAATCAACTAATCTATAATGTAAGCAAAATCCCACACAATTAATAAGCAAATTGTGCAAATAAAATTTCTACCTTTGAACTCAACATCCTTCGTAGCCTTCTTCCACAGATTCGGAGCAACATTTCCAATCCTTAGTGTTTCGCTAATCACCTTTACCATTAAAAAAAGAAACAAGATTAATTCAAAATTCATGGGTTTTTAATAGTTTTTTTCATTGTTTTAATGCGATTATATGATCATACATTTTGTGTGAACCTCATGTTCTTGTAGTCATCCCATGTCAATTTCTCCTCACCATTCTCCTTCTTTGATCTCATGCATTCCAAGTGCTCTTTCTGTAAATATTTTTATATACATGTAAACACACTAATTAATTTTTTCTCTTTTTTTTTGAAGTGCCTTGCTAAAAATAATATTCATGGAAACAACTTTTTTGAGCGTACGTACCCTCATCTCTTCTAGAGCTTTAGGGTAGTTTTCAAGAAGATAAAAGACTAAGCATATTGCAGTTGAGGTTGTGGCCACACCCCCGAAAATGAAGCCCAGGATGGTATCACAAATGTTCTCCCAAGTGTAAGTACTCTCCTTCATAAGACTCCCAAGAAGATCATCATCTTCCTCATCAACACTTTCTTTAGCCTTCCTCTGATCCAACTTCTTTTTGATAGCTTTAATAATGTTAGGCCTAGCCTATGTTGCCCCAGGACATAGAGAGAATGCATTTAGTTAGAGAGGTTACAAAGTTACTAGCATAAAATAACTTTGAGAGAAGAAAGGAAAACTTCAAAATGAAACGTACCCTTGGTAGACATAGCTAGCTACAAACGAGTTAGGTCTATATTTCACTGTTTGAGATCCTCTAGTCTCAATGAATTAATGAGATATATATATGGTTTTCTCTCTCTCAAGGATCGAGGCACACGAATTTCTCATGAGTTTCTCTTTTTTTTTTTCGAGTATTTTCTGTTGTATGTTTTCCATGTACATTCACAAGCTCAATCGTACATTTATAACAGTTCAAAACATATTAAAACATAAGGTTAGAAGATTAGGCCTAATAATTAAGTGTTTTATTTGTTATTCTAATGCAGTTAAAAAATCTCTTTTCTTAGCTTTTCAAAATAAAAGCGAGATAAATACAATTATACTTTAATTAGACAACATGATAATTATCTAATTGAACGCGACCATGGGTGCACTCGATTCAGTATAACCGAACATCAACATTAACATTATAGTAGCTCAAAAGATTAATCATACGAAAGCAAAGTATTGTATTTTGAATCGCAGATAATAAAAAACAAATATTATAAACTATCAAGGGGCTTTTGATTTATATTATTTTTACTTTCAAAGAATTGAAAAGGACCATAACATTTATGCATTTACCTTTAAAGCCTTCCTGTACATAGATCCGGGAAAATTAATGGGAGCTGCATATAGTCCCTTGTAGAATGTCACGTAGTCCCTCAGCAATTGCTCAGCTTCTGGGTCCTCTGGGGTTAATCCCATGGCTTTTTTCGCTACCACATAGAATGAAAACTACGCATCCAAATAACATTTGGCGATCATGATTTGTTAGTTTCTTTTTTTCTCATATGGTTTAACTTTATATTTATTTTGGATAGAGAAAGAGTGTAAGAGAAAATTAGAAAAATTGTTTTCCTCTCATTGGAATCAACATTACCTTTTTTTGGATGGATAAAATGCTATATATATGAAAAGTACAATGAGAGAAAGCACTGCAAAATAGTAGGCTTCTTCTACAACAAAAACAAAAGCTCCAAATAAAAGAAGCGGATTTCCAATTTTAAGATTATATTTCTACTTTTTCGTTGCTTCAAAAACTCTAGACTTTCTATAATGAAAACAAATAAGACACGGAATGAAAAAAAGAAAGCAGAACAAGACATAAGAAAGAAAAAATATTTCTCTCAAAAGGTCAATTTAGTTTTATTCCCTCTCTCTTGTTACTTTTTTTCTTCACTTTCTCTCTACTTCTTTCCTCTCTTCATTTTCACTCACCTCACATTCTCTCGCATATTCTACTCTCCTCATTTTCTTTCTCCTTACTTTCTCTCTCTTAACTTTTCTTTCAACCCTCTTTCCTTCCTTCTCTCTCCTCATCTCTTTCTCTTTCCTTATTTTCACTTGCCTCACTTTCTCTCTCATCCTCTTGTCTCTGTATTTTCTTTCTCCTTACTTTCTCTCTCTTAACTTTTTCTCTCAACCCTCTTTTCTTTCTTTCTCCTATCTTACGAAGTTTTCTGTCTCCTCAGTTTCTCTCTTAACTTGTTCTCTCATTTCTTTCACTCTTCTCTTTTTCTTTTCACTTCCATTCGCGACACAACCAAGTATCACTAAATTCTAGTGGAGTAAATTTACTCATTGGAATAATAATATTTAACCTTTTAACTTTCACACTCACACCAATCCAACCCTTCAACTTTCATCGTCATACCAAACAAGCCCTAGAAAGAAAGAAAAACTAGGAAAGCTTATTTTCTTTCTTTTTCTGTAACGTCCCGCTTCCCAGGGGGTCACCTATCTTAGGCCTACTCTAATCCTATCACATTTAAACCTCTTGATCTCTTGTGTCTACCTACTATCCAAAATGTTATACCTGATATATACGACTATTCAAATCCTGAATGTGTCACATTTTCTCTTAATCCATCCAAATGTAGAATTAACGAACTCGCATGTAAGTAGTAAATAAATTGAAAGTGAAAAAATTCATCACCTTGGTTGCGAACTCTCTCACGTAAATGATCCCTCCCTTGTTCGAGGAGGCCATGAGGCCCTTAGCAAGGTGCTCGATGTAGCGAACGAAGTCGGCCTGCTGGCGGAACATGTTGATGAAGGGGACGATGATGGCCTTCTTGTGCCGGTAGACATCGCCTATCAGCATGACTAATGCGAAGTCCCCGATCAACCTATGAATATGCGCTGGTAGGTTGTTTCTGAACAACCTCATTTCGTTTTGCATCACGTACCGGTTCAGCTCTACATCCGCCGACACCACCATCATCTCCCCGAATAAGTTCATGCTGAACACCTTCCCATACCTTCGCAATCACAACATAACAAATTTATAAGTAAATTCAATGAATGAAGCAAGTAGCGTGCTACCTATTCCTCAAAAAAAAAAAAAAAAAAACAAATTTATAAGTAATGCTATTCGCACATTCAAAAGCAAGTTTAAATCGTACAAATATTCGTTCAAGAGCCAATATCTTCGCACTTACTAGTCTTCTCAATCTTCGTTTTCATATTAAAACCCAAAAGATGTCTAAATCTTTTGGATGGCTGGATGTGAGATTTATAGTCCACTTTCGGATATGTAAGCAGTATATTTCTTGTTATTGTGAAACAACCGTTGTACTCTAAAAGTTTAAGCTGTTAGAGAACGGTGTTTAAACATTTTTATATTTAACACTCCCCCTCACGTCTGGGCTCGAGACTTTTTAATCGGTCCATGACGTGGGCTTGAATTAAATGGGTGGGAGAAAATTAATATGCTAGGAGCCTGGCATGACTCGAACTCAGGACCTCCTGCTCTGATATCATGTGAAACAACCGTTGTACTCTAAAAGCTTAAGCTGTTAGAGAACGGTGTTTAAACATTTTTATATTTAATAGTTATTATTGTTATTATTAGTAATAACAGCCGTAGAAGAAAATGGTTTTTTTCCTTTTTCTTTTTGGGTAAATTTTGATTATTTTTATGTCTTATTTTGTATTGTTTGTTGCAGCTGATTAAACACAAATTCTGTATGGTGAAGTGTGCAAGAATGATAATGAAGTTCTCATAGTTTAATTTTTTTGCTTCTGCAGATTTTATTTAGCAATAAAAAAAATTATTAGTCGGCATTTGGCATTATCTATAAATTCTTTACGAATTTAAAAGTTGAAAAAAGTTCATTTTTAAATGCTTATATTTTATTGCCAAACAAAATCTCCAAATATAAAAACTGCAAAAAATCCCCTATTCGCCGTTACACTCTTTTGCGTAAAATGTTTTTTGTTTTTTGAAGAACAAACTAGTGAAATGACAACAACACCATGTCAAATGGTGCCTTAATTAACTTCTTTTGGATTTGAGTTAGAATGAAATTAATTAATCCATCTAGTTGTGTTCATGAAAGGTAAGGTAGATCAAGCACAGTAACCTCTGTGCTATCAAGTCATTTTCAATACTAAAATTTTCGAATCGAAGATCCGCTCCATTAGACTTAATTTAAAGCACTTGAAGTATCTACAAAAGAAAGTTTGCGATTTTTTCAAATTATTAACCAAGTGATCGAAGGGATCAAAATTATCAATTTTAATGGTTACGGTGAGCTATTTGCAAATTAACAATCATATAAAAATATTCAAATTATGTAAAATTTTGATACAAAATTTTTTATACTATATGAAACAAGATAAATATTTTTGATATAAAATTAATTTCAAAAAAGTTTAGAAGCAAAGGAAAGTTGTTTCCAAGTATCTTATTTTCAGTTGCCAAGTAAATAACTTAGATGAAATGATTGCAAGTAACAAGCTCGCTGTCGCCTCCTACACCTTTTTTATATACAAAATTTTATTTAAAAAATAAGAAACAAATACGATAGCCTTAGTTTTTCTACGTTTTGGGAAGAGGAGATATGTTCATGGATCATCATCCATCACCTTGAGAGGTTCTGCTCCATGAAGCCACCAAGAGAGGAGAGGGGACGAGGCTTGTAGAAGGAGAAGAAGGAGCCAACGAGGGGCCACCCCATGGGTCCAGGTGGGAACATAGGGTTCCTCTTCTTCCTGTAGCTCTTCAAGCTCTGAGCCACAACAATGGCTATGGTGGGAGATACTATGATGGTGAAGATGATCACCAACACTGTTGATGGTGATGGGAACGTCATATCCTCTTTTTTCCTCTCTCTCTCCTCCTCTCTACTCTCTCTCTCTCACTGCAGTGAGTTTGGCGACAATTAGGAAGAAGCATAAATGTATAATATATATAGAGAGAGAGAAGAGGAGAGAAGAGAGAGCAAGGCTGCCTCTGAGCCGTTTTTATGATGAAAATTTTGAATCGACGATCGGCTCCGTTAGACTTGATCTAGGGTATTTGAAGTTTCTAGAAAATAATTTTTGCGATTTTTTGATATCATTTACCTAATGATCGAAAGGATTTAAAATCAATATTTTTTAATGGTTGATGTCTACCGTTTTCAAATTTAACGGTGTAGAAGTATTCAAATCAGATGAAATTTTGATATAAAATTTTTTATACTATCTACAACAAGATCAATATTTCTGATCGAAAATTTTAGTGCTATATCACCACTTTTTATAGAATTTTTATTTTCAGCCATTAACAATTATTGATTTTGAATCCTTTCAATTGCTAGGTAAATGATATCGAAAAATCGTAAAAATTATTTTCTAGAAACTTCAAATACGCTAGATCAAGTCTAACAGAGCCGATCATCGATTCGGAAATTCCATCATCGAAAACGGCTCAAGAGCACAGAGACCTCCGTGCTCCTAAGAGCACAGAGAGAGAGAGAGAGAGAGACAGAGAGAGAGAGAGAGAGAGAGAGAGAGCTAGGCTGGTATACTATCGGTAGCATGGAGGTCTCCATGCTACCAAGTTGTTTTCAATGATGCTGCTTCCAAATCAATGATCGACTCTGTTAAACTTGATCTACACTATTGAAAGTATTTAAAAACTAAATTTCATAATTTTTCGGCATTATTTATCGATCAAACGAGTAGTCTAAAATTGAACGACTAAAAATAAAAATCTCATAAAAAATGATGATAAAAAACTTAATTTAAGATCAGAGATACTGATCTTACTCTAAATAGTAAAAAAAAATTTCTATAAAAATTTTATCAAATTTGGATTATTTTACACCGTTAAATTCACAAACGCATCAAATCTATCATTAAAATTGTCAATTTTGAGATCTTTTAATCACTAGCCAAATGATGTCGAAAAAATTTGAAATATAGTTTTCAAATACTTTCAATAGTATAGATCAAATCTAATGGAGCTGATCGTCGATTTGAAAGCCGCATTATTGAAAACAACTTGGTAGCACGAAGCGCTCAGTGCTACCGATAATATAGTAGCCATAATATATATATATATATATATAATAATACTACTATACTTTTAAGAGTGCTGTGCACTTCGAACACAGGAGTTGCCTTCGATGCCGCTGTTTTTTAATAGACGATCCGCTCAGTTACGACTCTTGATTCTTGCATCTTATGACGTATCTTAGAAAAGAATTTTTTTTAATTTTCGCTATTTTTTAACCTATACTCGATTGTATTCAAAAATTCAATTGATTTTTATCGCTGTGATTAAAAAAAGTACTTTTAAGTGGTGTGTTATCTGTGTTTTAAGTTTACGGTTAGAATATGATCTTGCAAAACAGTATAAGATTTTGTACAAAATTTCATCTGACTTAAAAAATAATTCTAGATCGTGAAACTTTTATCAGCAGTATAACATCAAGACCATTTTTATAAGACATATTTGTTATAAAAGAAATTTCAGATCAGTGATTTTTTGAATCACTTGAAGAGTATACAATGAGTAAGTATCAAGAGAAATCAGCGATAGAGATTAAAAATTATTTTCTAGAAACTATCAAATAGCGCTAAGATCAAGTCTAACGAGTCGGATCGCGATTCGGAAGCCCGTCATAAAAAACAGCTAAGGGAGCACGAAGGCCTCCTGTGCTTACTGAAGTGCACAGCGGCCCTACTCAAAGATGTATAGTATGCTCTCTATCTCTATATATATATATATATGAGCTAGGCTGGTATATTATCGGTAGCACTGAGGTCTTCGTGCTACCAAGTTGTTTTCAATAATGCGGCTTTCAAATCGACGATCAGCTCCATTAGATTTGATCTATACTATTGAAAGTATTTGAAAACTATATTTCATAATTTTTCGACATCATTTGGCTAGTGATTAAAACGTCTCAAAATTGACAATTTTAATGATAGATTTGATGCGTTTGTGAATTTAACGGTGTAAAATAATCCAAATTTGATAAAATTTTTATAGAAATTTTTTTTTTACTATTTAGCATAAGATCAGTATCTCTGATCTTAAATTCAAGTTTTTTATCATCATTTTTATGAGATTTTTATTTTTAGTCGTTCAATTTTAGACTACTCGTTTGATCGATAAATAATGCCGAAAAATTATGAAATTTAGTTTTTAAATACTTTCAATAGTGTAGATCAAGTTTAACAGAGTCGATCATTGATTTGGAAGCAAGATCATTGAAAACAACTTGGTAGCACGGAAGCCTCCGTGCTACCATTAGTATAGTAGCCTAGCTCTAATATAATATATATCATAATATTATATGAGAGAGAGGCTACTATGTTATCGGGAAGCACAGAGCCTTCCGTGCTTCTAGCTCGTTTTCGATGTTGCGATTTTCGAATCGTCGATCGGCTCCGTTAAACTTGATCTAGAGTATTTGAAGTACCTAGAAAATAAATTTTATAATTTTACGATATCATTTACCTAGTGAACGAAGGGGCTCAAAATTAACGGCTGAAAATAAAAATCTTACAAAATATAATAATATGACATTAAAATTTTAAATCAAAGATATTGATCTTATTTTACATAGTATAAAGAATTTTCTATCAAAATTTCACGTGATTTGGATATTTCTACACCGTTAAACTTGCAAACGGCTCACCACGGCCATTGAAATTTGTTGATTTTGAGCTCATTCGATCACTAGGCAAATGATATCAAAAAATAATAAAATTTATTTTCTAGGTACTCCAAATACTCTAGATCAAGTTTAACGGAGCCGATCGACGATTCGAAAGTCGCAATATCGAAAACGAGCTGGAAGCACGAAAGGCTCCGTGCTTCCGATAGCCTAGTAGCCTCACTCTATATATATATATATATATATAGAGAGAGAGAGAGAGAGAGAGAGAGAGAGAGAGAGAGAGAGAGATGCTGCATGTAATGTTTTAGTCTTAAGCTCGGCTTATCTTGTATGTCTTATATATTCTTTCACTAACTAATGTACGATAGTTGCATGCATGTTCTCTTCTTGTTTCGTGATAAAAATAAATAGGCTCAGCAAGAGCGGCAGGAGAACGGCCATCTGCGTGCCGATAACGAGAAGCTGCGGGCGGAGAACATGAGGTACAAGGAGGCCCTCGGCAGCGCGTCGTGCCCCAGCTGCGGCGGCCCCGCCTCCCTCGGCGAGATGTCCTTCGACGAGCACCACCTTCGCATCGAGAATGCTCGCCTAAGGGAAGAGGTATTATAACATAATTATACACACGCTCACATACGTATACAGAGAGAGAGAGGAGAGTGCGTCTACTATACTTTCGAAAGTACGGGGACCTCCGTGCTTGTAAGTTGTTTTCGATGATAAGACATCCGATTCGACGATCGGCTCCGTTGGGTATAATCTACCCTATTGGAACTATCTAGAAACCAAATTTTATAATTTTTTGACATCATTTACTAAGCGATCAAAAGGTCTCAAAAATGACTATTTTAATGGCCGATGCGGCACGTTTTTAAGTTCAACGGTGTAGAAGTATGCAAATTACATGAAAATTTAATAGAAAATTCTACTTAACGTCAATAGCAAGATCAATACTTCCGATTTGAAATTTGAGTCATTTATCATTGTTTTTTATGAGATTTTTATTTTCAGCCGTTCATTTTGAGGCTACTCGTTCACTAGGCAAACGAAGTCAAAAAATTATGAAATTTGGTTTCTAGATAGTTCCAATAGTGTAGATCATGTCTAACAGAGCTGATCGCCGAATCGGACGCTCCATCATCGAAAACAACTTACAAGCATGGAAACCCCCGTACTTTCGAAGGTATAGGAGATGTACTCTATATATATATATAGAGAGAGCTAGGCTGGTATACTATCAGTAGCACGGAAGCCTCTGTGCTATCAAGTTGTCTTCACTGATACGACTTCCAAATCGACGATCGGCTCTGTTAGACTTGATCTATATTATTGAAAATATTTGGAAACTAAATTTCGTAGTATTTCGGTATCATTTACCTATCAAACGAGTAGTCTAAAAATGAACGACTGAAAATAAAAAATCTTATAAAAAATGATGATAAAAGACTTAAATTTAAGATCAGAGGTACTGGTCTTATTCTAAATAGTGAAAAAAAAATTTCTATAAATTTTTTTTCAGATTTGGATTGTTTTACACCATTAAATTCACAAACGCATCACATCTACCATTAAAATTGTCAATTTTGAGACCTTCTGATCACTAGCCAAATGATGTCGAAAAATTATGAAATTTAGTTTTCAAATACTTTTAATAGTATAAATCAAGTTTAACGGAGCCGATCGTCGATTTGAAAGCCGCATCATTGAAAACAACTTAGTAGCACGGAGGCCCCGGTAAAGTGTGCGCCAACAAATTCATTGCTATCTGCAATGTGAAAAGGCGCCAGTTAATATAGATATAAAAAATATATTATATACGCATTTGCATAAAAAATCCACTAGTTTTGGGCTTTTGCAAAACTGGGCCACCTTTTTCTTTTTTGCAGATTCAGTCCGCTTTTTCAATAAATTGACCAAAATACTCTTATTACTTTTTCTCTCTCCTCTTTCTCTCTCCTCTTTTTCTCTCGTTCTTTTTTTTTTTCCTCTCGCCGAAGAAATCAACGGAGTCAGAGGCGGAGGCGGAAACGGCCCGCCTCGCCTTTCACCCTCATGCTCTCGCCCTCACCTTTACCCTCACTCGCGCACCCCCTACCTTCCTCGCCTTCTCACTCGCGCACCCCCTGCCTTCCTCGCCTTCGACCCCACCGAGGCCGCGCCGCGACTCTTTTTTTTTTTTTTTTCCCCTCTCCGACTCTCATCCACCGTCTCCGACAACGACGTCTCTCTCGCCCTTCCCCGCCTTTCTTGTCCTCTCCCTCTCCTTCCTCCTCTGCCGCCTCCAACGACAATGCATCTTCGCCAACGCCGACATCGTGGAGGTCGCTACGGCGCTGCAGCCTTGGAGCGGGGGGTCCTTAGCGGCGTCGTCGCCGACACTGGCCGTTGGCAGAGAGAGGTGACAAAAAAAAAATTATAGAAGAAGCAAGAAAAAAAAAAAATAAATAATTATAAAAAAAGAAAGATGAAGATGAAATTGCACCGTTAAAAAAAAATTATACTGTTTTAAAAAACACGTTGCACTATTATGGTCATAAGTTGTACTATTTAAGATGTAAACAGCAGATTTAAGATGAAAATTACACTCTTTAAACAAAAATTGCACTCTTTGAGAGATATTTACACTGTTTCTCCTCTTATTGTACTCTTTCAAATATAAACTGCATATATTAAGATGAAAGTTATACTATTTAAACTAAAGTTGCACTCTTTGAGAGATATTTACACTGTTTCTCCTCTTCTTACACTCTTTGAGATGTAAACTGCACCCCTTCAAGAGATATTTATACTGTTTCTCCTCTTATTGCACTATTTCTCCTCTTGTTGCACTATTTTTTCTCTTCTTACACTATTTTTTATCTTAAATTGCACCCTTTAAGAGGAGAAATAGTGCAACAAGAGGAGAAATAGTGCAACAAGAGGAAAAGCAGCGCAACAAGAGGAGAAACAGTATAAATATCTCTTAAATGGGTGCAGTTTACATCTCAAAGAGTGCAAGAAGAGGAGAAACAGTATAAATATCTCTCAAAGAGTGCAACTTCTATTTAAAGAGTGGAATTTTTATCTTAATGGATGCAGTTTATATCTGAAAAAGTGCAATAAGAGAAGAAATAGTGTAAATATCTTTCAAAGAGTGTAATTTTTATTTAAAGAGTATAATTTTTATCTTAAAACTGCAGTTTACATCTTAAGTAGTGCAACTTATAATTTTTTTTGCAATTAACGATACAATTTCATCTTCATCCTTTTTTTTTATATAATTTTTTATCTTTATTTTTTTCAGTTTTTTTTTTTATTTTTTGTCACCCTCTCTGTCAATAGCCACAGTGTCGGTGACGATGCCGCTAAAGACCCCCCACTCCGAGACTGCAGCGCCGCAGTGATCTCCACGGTGTTGGCGTCGGTGTCAGCGAAGATGCATCGTCGTCATCGTCGTCGGAGGCGACAGAAAAGGAGAGAGAGGGAGAGGCGAGAAGGGTAGAGAAGAGCGAGAGAGGCGTCGTCGTCGGAGACGGTGGAGGAGAGTCGGGGAAGAAAAGAAAAGAAAAAAAAAATCGCGACATGGCCTTGGCGGGGTCGGAGGCGAGGAAGGTGGGGGATGCGTGGGTGAGGGCAAGAGGCGAGGGTGAGAGCATGAGGGTGAGAGATGAGGCAGGACCGTTTCCGCCTCCGCCTCTCTCTTCGTTACTTTTTTCGGCGAGAAAAAAAAAAGAACGAGAGAAACGAAGATGAGAGAGAACAAAGTCAATAAGGGTATTTGGGGGTCAATTTTACTGAAATTTCGGATCCGCAATCTGCAAATCCAAAAAGGGCGGCCAGGTTGCAATAAGCCCAAAATTAGTGAATTTTTTATGCAAACGACAATTAGATTTAAGTTTTGATTATTTCTATTACCTGTCTACTACAAAATTTTATATATTATTCATTAAAGTGTGCTTCTCTATTGTCAAATTTATAATTCTTCATTTTTCAAATGGCGAATATATTTCGTTCCAATAATTTCAAGCACAGAATATTTTTTTTTATCTCAAGTAAAATTTACTCTGTAAATAATTCTTGACTACATTATTTTTTTATGAGTCATCTATTTTCTAGACTCTTTCCAATGCTATTTGAGCTTTTTATTGTTGTAGCTTGTGTGCTAATGCTCTGTATATTGTTCTGTTATATATGATGTAAATTGCTAAACCAATATGAAAACTCATTAAGAATATTGTAAATAATTTTTTAAGTATAATTTTTTTTATGGTATATCTTCGTAGGAGCCTTTCAATACTATTTTTAGCTTCTATTATAGTGGCTTTTTTTGTGCTAATGTGTCCCTGTAATATATGTTCGTCTATTTAATATAAAATTTGCTAGATCGCAATATAGAAACTCGATCAAAAAAATATTATTTATTAGAATGTGATTGCATGCTAACTTAACTTATTTTTATAGTCTCCATGTCATTTTATGTTTCATTCATATTTATATTTTGATTACTTTCGTTCAAATCATAATTTTATTTAGTTTTTAAAATGACTAATATTTGTTTGTGGTCTTCAAAAGAGTTGCCTAGTATTCATCAATTAGGTTATTAACTAAGAGTTTTATAGTGTCATTGCCAATTTAGATTCTACCAATATAAGTATCTATTTTTCTCAAATCAATGAGTCTACCATTTTACTTCTTTATTTTTATTACACACATTTTAGGAAGATTTCACAATAGGATAATTTTAACAAATTGATAATTTTGAAGCAGATTCCAATTTGAGACTGTTCTTTCTTTACAAATACCACTTGGTCTAAACCACCAGAAATATTCAGTTGGTATGCATATACAGTAATTTTATGAGGAGAATTACTTGCTCATATCACTTATTTCACGTTAGATGCTCACATTATTGTTAAGTGTTTTTAAAAAATATAAATGGCCAAAGAGTTTAGATCTTATATTTAATAAACAATAAATCTCGTAAGATTGTAAGCTTAGAGAGTGAAATTTGGTGTTTGACCAAAACTTTGCAGCATCTAATCTATAGTTAACACCTCAATATAGTCGACCGATTTAAAATATATATATATAATATATATATATATATATATATATCTTAACTATTACAGTTCTACACAATAGAGCCTTAAATCCATTTTGTTTAAATCTTCAAACCATCCACAAACTATTTATAGATGGGTATAAAACAAAAAAGGTCAATACTATATTTCTAACCTTAACAAATAACAATAATTCATTTCTTCTACAATTATTTTTCTTTATACTCTGGTAGAATGTACTTCCACATTTGTATTGTTCATAGAGCTTTCCTGATACTTCGATTTAATTGCCACAAGAGCCTACAGAAAACATCTATCTTAGTTCATTTTTACTTAATGCCCATATCGATGTACCCAGAGAGTAGGCGACATAAACTTATTATCAAGGTTTTTTTTTTTTTTTTTTTTTTTTTTTTTGTTTTTGAGAGAGATACGGTAGCACCGCTACCGCTTCGTTTACTTTTATTTTGAAATAAACTTAGCTAGAAACTGTGAATCAACTAGGTTCGAACTTGGGTCTCGAAGCGCAGTACCGCCACCAAGTCCTTTGCCACTTGCTCTAGGGACGGTCGGTAACCATAAAGTTCACTCTCCACAATTTGCTAACAACATGCTCCTCTCTTTTGATGGCTTAGACAGATCAACCCATGTAATTAAATTGATTATGAATGTTTCCTTATATTACTTGAGACTTAAGATAACTATAAACTATAATAATAGTTCTCTCATATTTATTAGTTTGTCATGCAAACAAATAATATCTTTCGCTAACTATTTGGGTTGTTCTCTACAAGATTTTTGTTTTAGCTATTTGGGATTCCCCCCTCTCTCCCAAACGTTTACAAAAGATTATATAACTTTTTTTAAGAATATCAACAAACGACTTGCAGGTTGTAAAAAAATTGACGGTTTCAAGAATGAATTCTTTTGGAAGGACAGTCCGATTACTGGGAGAACATGTGTCATTCTAATTAAGAGCTTAGGAGAACTTGGTATATATAATTTGAAAATAATAAACTCGATACTATTGATAAAGTAGTTATAAAAATTCTGTAACTTACCAATATTGCCTTAAGTTAAACCGCTTATACTTAAAAAAACTTCAAGAGAATGAGACTTCACTCATCCAAGAAAATCTAATAGATATTTCTTTTTCAAAAAGAAATTTCTTAAATTTGTTGTTTCGTTTTCTATTTATTTCGATTCCTTTTTCAGTAATAAAAAGAACACCTCTTTTTGGAATGAAAGATGGTGTGTAGAATTTGTTTTAAGCAACCTATTTCCAACTTTCTATGCCTATGCAGTTTTCTAATTTTCATTGGTTGACAATTAGCTTACATGATCTGTTTCAAATGTTAGCCTGAGATTCACTAGGCCTTTGAGCTCAAGAAGTTGGGAGGAGCTGCACAAGCTCATTATCTTGGTATCCAATAACTCACTATCCGATTCTAACGACTCACTTATCTAGAGATGGAGTCACAGTGAAAGCTTCTCGGTCCATATAGTGCTTTCAACTTAATTTATTTTATTTGGTAGACTTGAAGATTATAAATTTTCATATCTTTGGATGATTAAGGCACAATTCCGAATTAAAATATTTATGTAGTTAGATTAAAAAAAAAGAGAGTTCACAGTGTGCACCTTGTTGTGTGGATATAGAATATTTGAAACAATTTTTTTAACTACTGCTATTCCAATTCTTTATGGGCCCTGCTGGTACAAAATATTGCGAATAATTGAGAGGTGACACTCCACCATGCATGAGACATTCTATTCAATTTGTGCTTCATTGCAGTCTATTGGGAATGACAGTGAACTCTGTGTTATTAAGTCGTTTCTGATACTAGAACTTTCAAATTAAAGATCGACTCTGTTAAACTTAATCTAGAATATTTGAAGTACTTAGATTTTTTTATAATTTTTCGATATCATTTACTTGACGATCGAAATGGCTCAAAAATAACGGCTGAAAAAAAATATCACAAAAAATGATGATACAATACTAAAACTTTAGATCAAAAGTATTGATCTCATTTATATATGCTATAAAAAAATTATTAAAAATTTTGCGTGACTTGAATATTTTTATATCGTTAAACTTTTAAACTGCTCATATTGACTATTAAAATTATTGATTTTAAACTCCTTCGATCATTAGATAAATAATATTAAAAATTTTACAAATTATTTTTAAAATATTTTAAAGTAAATTTTACAGAATCAATTCGCAAAGTTCTAATATTAAAAGTAATTTGATAGGATGGACGACATCACTAAAGTTTATATATATATATATATATATACTTTTAAAAGCACAACCTCGTCAGTGATTGTGAATTTTCTACCGTAGGATTATGTCGAGATCTGTGCTGCTGTAAACGGGGTTTAGCATGCGTTTCCTCCCCTTTCCGTGTGTGTGTCTCTCTCTCTCTCTCATTCTCTCCCCCCCCGACTCTCTCTCTCTCTCTCTCTCTCTCTCTCTCTCATTCTCTCCCGCTCCGACTCTCTCTCTCTCTCTCTCTCTCTCTCTCTCTCTCTCCCCCCCAAACTCATCATCTCCCGTACTCGTCCTCCAAAACCCTACTCTGGAGCTATCACCTCCCCCAAACCCACCTCCTCCACCGCACCGGAGCACTCCACGCTCGCATCTCGCCGCTGAAGCATCTCGCGAGCGCCGGCCGCCTCCGCCGCACGCCCGCCGTCGCTCCGCCTGGCTCCACCTCTCATCGGGCGGCGCCGACAGGGATGAGCTCAAGGTGCGCACGGATCACAAATTGCGGCCAAATTAGTGGAAATTAGTGAAAATCTCGATCAGGTGATTTTGGCTATAATTTGTTAATAATTTTGCTTGTTGTTTTGTAGATACATGCCAAAAAACTGCTTGTATTTTATGACGCATTTTTTTTTCGATTGTGTAGATAGATCTACGTCGACATATTAGTGAAAATTAGTGATTTACACCATTGGGTATACTACTCTCTACAACGTCTTAATCTATATTATCATCTAATTGTTTGGTAAGTGCAGTGAAAATTAGTGGATTAGAACTTAAAATGTTTTAATTGTGAAATCGGATTCTTCAATCTCATCCAGGCCTTCTTTATGCAGATAGTAGTTGATATTAGATAGTAGGTGAGTGCTTTATCTCTTTTCATTTTTTTTGGGGTATTATTGCTATTTTTCTATTTTTTTAACACTAATTCTATATTAATTTAATATACCTGTAAAAATGACTTTTTTTTTAATTGTTATAATTAGCTAGCTTGCAATGCATCAACACTAATGGATGATAATTGTTTCAATTGCTTCCATATTTTTATTTTATTTTTTTTGCCACACACACGCCTTAGATAAACATAACAAGCAACATGTTATCTCCTTCGACATTATTCACATAAATATCATATTAAAAAAGAAAAAGAAAAAAGGCCAAGACACCAACAAGGCCATAGTTTGGCTTTCA
Source organism: Ananas comosus (assembly GCF_001540865.1). Taxonomy (NCBI): domain Eukaryota; kingdom Viridiplantae; phylum Streptophyta; class Magnoliopsida; order Poales; family Bromeliaceae; genus Ananas; species Ananas comosus. Next base: position 28,953 of record NW_017893604.1, read on the forward strand.
ATTAGGTTGTTTTTTAGTTTGAAAGTTTTCAAACTGAAAATTTTGATTTGATTTTGGGTTGACAAATTAAAATAAAACAAACCCAAACCAAAAAAACGGAAGCATATATTCTTCAAAAATTAGACAAATTAACCAATATAATTCAAAAAATCGAAGTGTTCCGACCGACGAACCAAACGAAACCAAACCAAAGTTTCCAATTTAGTTCGGTTTGGTTTTTCACACCATTGGTTTGGTTTTGAATTTTTATTTTCTCAAACCGAATATAGATCGGTTCCATTTCCATTTACCTTTGTAGCCCAAACCAAACCAAACCAAACCATGCCCACTGTTATCTATGAATTACACAAAACATGCACAATTTTCAATTTTGCTGTTTAGAAACACACCAGTCGCCTTTATCATTCTACGACAAAGCCAAGGGCATGTCATCATCAGCTAGCACATGCTCACATTTAATATGTTTATTTATTTTATTTTCAGGCAGAAGCTAAAATACCAAGATTTAATCAAGCAGTACAGAAAGATTAATGCGAAAAAAAGAAAATGTCAAAGAGAGAGGGAGAGAGTCAGAGAGTTAGAGAGGAAGAGAATGATAGAGAGAGACAGAGAGATGAGAAGGAGAGAAAACGTTTATTAAACCCTCTTTACAACAGCCTAAAGGAGAGAAGACATCTATTATACCCCTAGTACAGCAGCATGGATCTCGAGACAATCCTATGGTAAAAAATTCACAAGCACAAATGAGGCTGTGCTTTTAAAAGCATATAAGCTTTACTCTCTCTCTCTATATATATAGAGAAAGGGAAGGAATGAGGGAAGGAGTATACTTTTGATAGGATAGCAAGTGTTTACTATCAACCTTTCCACCCTTGGATTATTACCATTCCACCAGCCCCCACTAAACCCTAGATATCCAATGGTTAAAAAGTTGATAATAAATACTATTATCATATTATCAATATAGAGCAGGACTGCTGTGCTCTCAGGAGCACGGAGGTCTCTGTGCTCTTGAGCCGTTTTCGATGATGGAATTTCCGAATCGATGATCGGCTCTGTTAGACTTGATCTAGCGTATTTGAAGTTTCTAGAAAATAATTTTTACGATTTTTCGATATCATTTACCTAGCAATTGAAAGGATTCAAAATCAATAATTGTTAATGGCTGAAAATAAAAATTCTATAAAAAGTGGTGATATAGCACTAAAATTTTCGATCAGAAATATTGATCTTGTTGTAGATAGTATAAAAAATTTTATATCAAAATTTCATCTGATTTGAATACTTCCTTAAATTTGAAAACGGTAGACATCAACCATTAAAAATTATTCTCATTTTTAGATTTATGTGGATACTTTTCCTTTCCTATTCTTAGATTTCGCATTTTATTCTCATTTTGTTTTTGTTTAAATCGTGAAATCGAAGCCTATGATGTACAAATCTACCTATTTCCTGAGTTGATTTTTAGTTTTTTTCTTCTATGCTTAGAAGATTCCAATGGATCCTTCTAAGCCTTCTTAGATCTTTTTTTATCATTATTATTTTGTCAAATTAATAAATTTTTTAATCTGTTTGGAAATAGTTTTGATTGATTTCCGTTGATATGATGATAAAGTTTCTCGGAAATTTTTTCTAAAGAATTAATGTGTCGACATGAAAAATCAGACTACAATTATCTGATCAACGGTTCTCTTTCAATCTCCAAATTTGAGAAAATTAAGAAGGAAAAAAAGAAGTAAATTGCTTTTTATTTGTAATTTTGTAATATATGGATCTTTAGAATTAAAAGGAAAGGAAAGAAGAAAGTCTTTGGTTGTGTTTATTTCTTTCTCTTTCTTTCTCATAATTTTTTTAGAAAAAAAATGAGACCTTTATAACTAAATAAAGAATATTTTCTAACTATTTATTTTCTCTATTCTTCTTTTTTCCCTATTAAAACAAGACGTCTACATAAGTATTTCATCATAAATAATTTTGCTTCTTTTTTTTTTTTGAACTTATCTGTGCACAATAAGCCGATGCTCTGGAATTATCAATATATATGTATATGAAGAAAGCATGGTAATGTGCACAGGGAATGAAGGAAAAAATAGGGTCATTATGTCTGCTCACTTTGATGCACTCGGGTGATGATCTCGTGAGCCTGGATTGCACCCACACCTAATTCATTTAGTTTTTCATTCGTCCATTTTGATTATTTTGTGTTGCGTGAATGTGTACTTACATAATTAGTCAGGATGGTTTACTTTTGTCTTATTTCTGATGATGAGATATCTGAATTAAGGATCGATACAGGTAAACATAACTTAGGTTATTTGAACATTTCAAAATCCAAAATTTGTGATTTTAGATATTATTTATGTGGTGGTTAATATGTCTTAATATTATCTTCTATTTGTTGTTAAAGATTGTCGATTTTCACGTTTGTTTGAGTAGTAGGTAAATGATGTAGAAAAATTCTATAACCTGTTTAATAGTATTGATTGTTAAGTTGAATGTTTCATTATCAAAAATTCATTTGACTATGCAAACCAGCTTATTTGCTTAGCAATTCATATTTCCCGATGTTTTCCTATTTTATTTTTCATTAAGTAGGTTTTTGATATCCATTGCGCATTCCTTCCAAGTTTTTCCGCTTATATACTCCTAATTTGTTTCTGTACGAAGTTAGAGGGTATTATATTAGATACATTATACATGCTAGTATATGATTCAAAGGTTGAGAATTGTTTTTAGATTAGGCATAAACATTGCTGAGTAGATAAAATTATCCCAATAGCTGCATCATTAACAGCTAATTAGGCTACACTTGCTACAGATTCAGTTGTTGCAACTTTGTGGCACACTTTAGAATGTTACTTGTCACACGGCCACTTTATACTAATTATGTTAAGCTAACAGAATTTTAGATTATTTTTCTCTCCTACCAACAATTTGTTATAGGCTATTCATAACTTTTTCTTGATTAGCTGATTATGCACACCCTTCTTATTATTTGTTTTTTTTTCCCGATAGATGGATTTCGTTGAACTAGAAAACAACCAGCATGTGTCAGAAGCATTTTCCGATCAGCTATCTTTACCTAGTTCCCCTGGTACAAATGAGATCTATGACGAATCACCAATATGCCCTCGTATAGGTGAGCAGTTCCAGGTAGGAATTCCAAATTTGGCAACAGAAGCTGAACGCCAGCAGCTATGGTCTTGCCCAACTGATAATGGCCTCATGCTCCGGTTCAATTATCCTGTGGGAATAGGATTATCTATTCCAATTATGTGGGTTCATCATCAAAATGTCAGCATCAAAGAAGAAGGAAAAGACTCAAAAGTGAATAGAAGTGGATGTAAAGAAGAAAATTCATACGATCACGGGACACTTTCTAAAACTTTGATATGTAAAGTTGAATCTGGAAATGACCAAGAATACATTCCACTTCCTGGTTCATCGACCTCCTCTTGGAGTGATGTGGAGGCGCAGTGTTTTCTCCTTGGACTTTATATTTTCGGGAAGAATCTTGAACAGCTTAGAAAATTTGTAGTGTGTAAAATGATGGGGGATATATTATCCTACTATTATGGGAGCTTCTATAGGTCTGAGGCATATCGAAGATGGTCAGAGTGTAGAAAGATAAGAAGCAGGAGGTGCATACTTGGGCAGCGCATTTTTACAGGTTGGAGACAGCAGGAGTTGTTGTCACGCTTGCTTCCTGCAATACCGAAAGGAGCCCAGGATTCTTTGCTTGAGGCATGCTTTCTAACTTTTGTATCTGTAGTTAAAATGTAATTTCATATGCTTCGTGTTTATAAAAATACAATAGGGTTAGTCTTGCCTGAAAAAATACAATATGTTTTTGATGTTTCTTAATAGTCATCTTACACATTTTCTCAGATCACTGTAGATGCTGTATATAACATGTGCTCACATTTTACTGCACATCCTACTTGTAGACACCTGTAAAATGTCGCCTTAATTTGCAAAGAAGTCAATGTATTAGATAGTACACACAAATATGTGTTATCTTTCTATTTTCCCGTATAAATTACACATTAGTGGTTTGTGGATTATATTGTAAGTTGAGTCGATATTCATGTTATGGACAACAATCTCAGATTTCAGATTTTGTCTTCAAATTATGCAATTTAATTAACCGATATGATGAGATGCTGATAAAATTTTTTGTAGCTGCAATAATGTGTTTGTTTTTCTAGGAATTATATCATGGAGCATTAACTGTTGTTGGATGATAATTTTGAACTTTGTAGTTATTCCGCTTGGCCAATTTCTGCTATGAAACTAATAGTTATATATTAGGAATTTTAATTCTAAAATAACCTTATGAATTTTTTTTGTAATATGCTCAATAAGAAAGTAAATGGTTGACTGTCTTGCTTCCTTCAAACTATATACTTTTCAGTAGATAATGTAAATTAGATATTCATTGTACCCGATTGAACTTTAATTTTGCTGTTTTTGAGATGTAGTCATAGCGGCTTGTTTTGAACATCTTAAGAAAGCCCTCTATACAGTTATATTAAAAGCCATATTGCTAATGATCTAACTACCCTATTACTTTAGGGTAGAACTATAGTGAGCCAATTGTAACGATGTAAATTGATGTGTAACCTGCTAAGATCAGGCACCGTTGTAGTTTTGACCACCATTTTTCATAAATCGAAAGATATAATATAATTACCGAATCTTTCTGGATGCTAGTATCAATTTCGTAGCTTTTTTCAATCAATTAATGCGGTGACTGATATTGGTGACCTTATATTCTGTGAACTGAAGTTATCAGATGTTTTTCTCTAAACTAAATCTTATGAGCTCAAAATACACATGTTTATCATCCATGTGGTTATGTAAAGCAGAATTATTTCTAACTGATACAATTACTATAAATCAATATGTGGTCTGATTCGTTAGCTGCTATGCTCTTTAGGTTTTTGGAGATATGAAAAAATCATTATTGTCGCTGTTATAAACATCACACCGCTTTTCTGCTCTTCTCTATTGTACGCCAATACTCTTCAAATATTATTAAGATTTAATATGGCAATATGGGATCCATCTATTTTACTCTATTTTCCCTTATTTACCATAAAGAGGAAGTGTACTCGATAAAAAGTTAGTTGTACAAAAAAAAAGGAGAATATTCTCCAGTTTTGAAGGAAGTGCATGTATAAACAACGAAAAAAATGATTTGATACAGGCTAGAATCTCTCTTCGGTGAATCTTTCTTAACAATTAATATTCCTTATATTTGTTCCGAGCATTCAAATAGTAATAGGATTTATGAAGACAAACTTTGTAGCATTCTCTCTGCATGTTGTGTGTAGGTTCGTGCCTGTATGCTATTTCGTGTGACCATTCAAGATTTCTCAGATGGTTTTCACTCCAATGGTATTTGCTCGTTTCAGCATTTTATTTAGTTTGTTCCTTTTACTTTTAGAGATCAGTTTGCTTTTAAATTTTGTTCATTTTGCTCTCGTCCATGAGTAATATCATATAGTAAATATGTAGAACTTCTTCGCTTCTTGCTCCGTCCTGACAGTATGGTTTATATCAAAAGCTTACCTTTATTCTTTAATAGATATTTCTCTTCACCCTCTTAGTCTTATGTCTTGGCAGGTTGTCAAGTCATTCAATGAGGGCAGAGCTTCTTTTGAGGAATTCATTTTTACTTTGAAATCCATTGTTGGTACACAAGCCCTCATAGAAGCCATCGGAATCGGCAAGGGAAAGCAAGATCTCACTGGAGTCATTCTGGATCCAATCAGATCGAACCAACCTGCCTCTTCCCGATCCGAAATACCTGTCGGCAAAGCATGCTCCTCTCTCACATCCAGCGACATAATCAAGTTCTTAACCGGTGATTTCAGGTTGAGCAAGGCAAGATCAAACGATCTTTTCTGGGAAGCTGTTTGGCCTCGCCTTCTTGCAAGAGGGTGGCACTCTGAACAGCCAAAGCACCTCAATACTGTTGGTTCAAAGAACACACTAGTATTTCTCATGCCGAGTATTAAGAAGTTTTCGAGAAAGAAGCTCGTGAAAGGCGATCATTACTTCGATTCGGTTAGTGATGTATTGAGCAAAGTAGCATCTGACCCAAGGCTTTTGGAGTTAGAAGGTGATGGTGTTGATGAAAATGGGTGGGCTGTGGATACTAGCAATACCAACAAAGATGGTATGTCTGATCAGCATCGGCGAAGCTATCTCCGCCCGAAGCTTCCAAATTGCAACTCAGAACTTATGAAATTTACTGTTGTGGACACTAGCTTAGTTCAAGGAGAGGGGCCATTCAAGGTGAGAGAACTGAGGAGTTTACCTATTGATGTTGCGTTTAATTATGAACCTTCTTCAGCTCATTCTACAAAGAGTGAGAGCTCGTCAGAGCAGTCGGATTCTGATGAGAGCTCATTGGACGATCAAGGAAGTTCCGATCAACATACACTTGATGATAAGAATCTCGGAAAAAGCACAAATATGGAGATTAATGGTCATGTTTCTGATGGTCAACTCTTTGATGCCTTAAACAGTAAAACTTCTATTAAGGATGAAATGTGTTACCTAAGCCAAAGGACAAAACCGGGGCAGCAAGTGTATCTATCCCCTATAGTGAAAAGGAGAAGATTAGCCGCCACATCGAAGTATGACGGGAGTGGTCGCCGAACTGCTTTTGCAAGATGCCATCAGTTGAATAAAGAGGAAACCGATCGAAAGTTGGATTCACCTAAAGCAAACGAAGTCGGAGGAGAGGATGCCCTTAATCACAGGAACAAGGCCATTGACTCCTCAACTAAAGATAGCCCAGGCGAGGGAAAAAATCATGTAAAAACTGAGGAAAAGGCCATAAAGGAAGAGCCTCATCTTCAACCGCACTCTTTCATCGATCTAAACATTCCACAAGAACCACCAGAACATGAGATTGGCGAAAACTTGTCCATAGCTTTGTCGGTGAGCAAGGATGGGCCATCAAATTCAGATAAACGTGCATATACGTCAGAAACCAAGCCAGCGGATGTAGAAACTTCTAATAATGAGACGAATATCGAGATGAAGACTTGGAGGCAGAGCACCAGAAACCGACCGCCAACTACTAGGGCTTTGGAGGCTCTTGCATGTGGGTTTATTGGCACAAAGAGGAAGAGCCGGGACGTGAAGGTGCCATCTTCGAGGCCCTCTCGACGGGCCCGCAAACCGGTTGAAGCCCACGTGCCTTCTTCATCCCCTAGTATCGGAGATTCAAGTCCTGTAATAGATGACTTGCAGAAGAGCAACATGAATAACACAGTTCCATTGAGCGAGTCCCATCCGCCTTCCGATACAAAAGGGACTCACGAGCTTGGAGTACCTTAGCCCACATTAGGGTTTGGTTGCTAGAGGCCAACTCAGTGGGTGGATCTTCATTCTCAATGTGTCCAAGGAATGGTGGGGTAGTGAGAAGTTGATGATTTATCAGTTGAAAATCCTTTCCTTTCCTCAATATAGAACTGGTCTAGAGGAGATTGAAAACACATTCTATGGTCTCAAGGTGATTGATTATTGGCTTCATTTTCCTGTTTAGGTGGAGCTAGAACACCTAAGAGGCTTAATAAGATTCAGCTTCACTATGGGTATTCTTGAGGAGGTATCACACTGGCTCATCCGTCGACTTAAAACTCATTAAGAGTACTTCGTGAATTCTACTTGTTATTGCTGCTCAATTGGGCTTATTCATCATGTAATTGACAGAATAAATTGAAGAGCAGTTGCTAACTTGGCCTTCAAGATGGAATACAAAAGAAGTTGGTTAGTTTCATTTGATACTTTAGCAATCAAGTCATGTTCTATGCTTCCTTGTAATGCAAACTTTACATTATTGTATCATCGTAAGCATTGTAAAAGTTGTTTTCTTTTAGTTGGTAAGTTTTCTCTTATTGTTGATGTTCTCTGCGCTCTTTTTGCATCATTAAAAGCTAGATCGCCTTAAAATTCAATTTAACGCCATATTTATAGGTAATTAAATGAAAATTTACTTAGATTTTTTAACATATTGTATTTTTTTTTCCATCAAGATTCAGGAATTGCTTTATATCCATGTATGTAGATTACACTTTTGCTTCTGTGATTAATGTTCATTTTGTTGATTCTATTGGGCTTATCGTTCTCTGGCACAATGTTCTTGATTTAGCAGTCATGTGGTATGATTATAGTAAGTCAATTTAGTTTCAGTTTGAATCAATTGTGATTCGCATTTACATAACAAAAACTTGCAGAAAGATCATGATTTACCAAATACAGTTTGAAATTTGATTATTACTTTCAAGAATGGTTTTCTTTGTTTCATCTTTCACATGATTTTGTTTTGGGAGAACTTCATTGAGAGGAATTTTCTCAGAGGGCTTGTTTTGTTTACATAATTTAAAATTTCATCATAAAATTAATTTTTTAAAAATATCAAGGCTAAAATACACTTTACCTCCTTCAATACGTCTATTTTTAAAAAATATCAAGACTAAAATAAAGTACACTTTATCTCCTTCATGTAATTTGTTTGAAGGATGAAAGTTTGGAAAAATAAACGGAGTTAAAAGTTGAAGTCTCACACTTTGACTGTTGGCGACAATTGACCTAGATGAAATTTTACGATAAGTTGCCTTTTTATTGATAATTTGATTTATATTCTTATATTTAATTGCAAATCTTTTTTCTTGCCATTTCTTATATTTGGTCATAATTACTTTTGGCTGATCTTTCTGTTAGGATTTGTTCTGGTCCCATTTCTAATTTGGCAGCGAAGATGCTTTTGATTCTCTTTTGCGTTTAAAGGCCATCCTTTTTTTTTCTTCTGCCATTAGTGAAAAATTGTGAAAAATTTTAATTTCGCAAAATGTTGGCACAAGAAACTTTTTTCTTGTGCTGGGTGGTCATTAGAGGAGACACTTGTGTTCTTTTTTGTTTTTGTTTTTGTTTTTGGAAGTTCTCCGTGTTTCCAGTGTTCAGAATGCAGGAAGGGGCTCTCTAGCCTGCGGCTGCAAACTGAAGCTTCTGATGGGAAAGAAGTGAAGAACTCTCTCAGCTTTCATTTGAAGGCAGTTTGTTTGGAGAAATTGATGGTTATTGAGGAGAAAATTGAGAGAGAGAGAGCTGAAATCGAAGGTAAATGTTTGGTTGAAGCTGACACATTATTCATGTAGCAACAATGTGGCTTTGATGAGGTCTTTTGAATGTTGTTAATGGAGTTAAATGTTAAGGTGACTTGAATTGCTTAATTTTTCCCTATGTAAGGAAATTACAATTCCAATATATGTGTATGCTGTGTTTTATCTTATGAGTTCTATAGTATCACTGTCATACATCCAAATTGAATTGTAGATGTTCAAATGTTTGTTTGGTATGGGTTTACTGAAGTTTGTGTAACTTTTTCTCTGGTGAAAAGTTAGAATGGCCTGTGGTTTTCAGAATTCTTTAAAGAACTGCTGTCAAAGAAATTTTAGAAGAGTGACATGAATGCTAATGCTTTTTCAAACTACTCTCTACTAAAACAACTTGTATGCAAAATTTCTAAAACAACTTGTATATAGTTGTAATTACTCCAAAGTTGTAATTGTATGTATATTCAAGTTTAGTGTTTGGTTTGATGTATTTAAAATTAAGTGTTGCAATTAGAATTATGGAGGAGGTTCAACTGCGACCATTACAACTATGCTTAAATTGATTGCAGTTTTGACCGCAAAATTTTAAATATAAAATAAGTTTATTTTTCTAAAAATTTGTAGATAAAACTATGGTTGAATTGATCATAGTTTTAACAATAGCTGTTGGAGAAAAAAAATTTAAATAATAGTGAACTCATTTAAATAATAGCCGATTGTAACAAGCTCCATCAATCAGGATCCATTTCATCCCTACTTATTACTCTATATATAAAATAATAAAATTTTACAAATATACTTTTTATCTGCAAATAATTAAGTAAATATTTATAGTTAGTGCGTTTTACTATATTCGATTAAACAACATATATCTAATTATAGCTGCTATATTTTAATCGTCATACATTTTTAATTATACTATATAATTATATTCAATCCAAGGGCCATAAATATTCCTAAATATTAAAATTCATATTTCTTTTGGGCTGAAGAGGGAAACAAAATAATTATCTAATCATTTTAAACATCTAAATTTGGGAACTCTACCACCACAGATTTAATTATACTACCAATACCAAAATAATACCAGCATAGAAAGGAAACAATAGCAATAAGATTTTGGCTGATTTAATACTGAGGACATCTAACCACATGGAACATAATACATTTTTTACATACAAAAATAAAAGGACTTTTTTTGCACAGTAATCCTATTAAAATTTTTAATTTGCAAAGTAATCCTTTCAAAATTTTATGTGGGCAACTATCCTAAGAAATACGGTGAATTGTGTTCACCGTCATTTTTTTGAAGTTGTTAAGATTATATGAAGATTATTAAATTTTTATTTATAGTTAAAATTATATAGATAGGTTGTTAAGATATTTTAAGGTGTAAGAATTATATGTGATTTCTTAAAATTTTTATGCGGTTGTTAAAATTATATATAGAAATAAAAAAAATAATAAATCATTCACCTTTTATACTTTAAAGAGAAATGTAGTAATCATTTACCGTTTCTACTATAAAAAAAAAGACGGTGAATGATTCACCGTCTTTTAAATTCCATCAAAAGTTGGATAAAATAAGGTTATTTCAATAAATAATTTTTTTACAAGATTATTTAGCCAATTATAAATTTTTAAAAGATTAAAATGAAAAAAAAATTGAAATAAAATATAGACAATTAATGATTTAAAAATTGGGTCGAATTGGTCGGTTTGACCAGTTTACTCGTCAACCAAGTTATAAAACAGTTTGATAAATCAAAAAATCATTTTGAATTGTTAGAACCAGTGGTTCAAAGTGAACCAATCTAATTTTAATCAAATTGGACAAATTTATGAATGAAGTCATATTAAAATTCAATGACTTAAAATCAACTTATTTGATTTTATTTTCTATTATTACATATTAGTATAACAAAAAATAAAATTTGAAAATTTATATCTACTTAATTTGATCTAAAAATCAGCATTTTATAATTAGTTTGATACTTTAATAACAATATTAATATATATATAAATATAAAATAAAATTAAAAATAATAAATTAAAATTTTATTTTGTCATGCTGATTTTATTGATTCAATCAACAATAGGGTGACTATTGACCTCAGCAAATCGAATAAGGGTATTTTGGTAATTACACATCGAGTCGCGATCGCACCCCGTAAACCCTAACCCTAGCTCTAAACCCTGGCCTTCGTCGTCTTCGTCTATATATACTTCTCATGGCTCTTCTCATCCCCCGCCTCCTCCTCGGCCTTTAATGGGAGAGTGTTCGCTCGGCGCTTCCTCCTCGGCTCCGAATGCGTCTTTGGAGACTCTCCCGTAACCAAAATTTCCCTTTTCCCCTCTTCTATTCTTAATGTTTTCGCATTTATTCTCGTTTTGATTTTGTTTAAATTGTGAAATCGAAGGCTATGATGTACAAATCTACCTATTTTCTGAGAGGAATTTTAAAATTTTTTTTTGGTTCTTCTATGATTAGAAGATTCCAATGGATCCTTCTGAGCCTTCTTAGATATTATTTTATCATTATTATTTTGTTACACTAGTTCTGTTTTTAATATGTTTGGAAAAAAAAAATTATGATTAATTTCCGTTGATATGATGATAAAATTTCTCGGAAATAAAAAAAATTTAATGTGTCGACACGAAAAATCAGACTACAATTATCTGATCAGCGGTTCTCTTTCAATCTCTAAATTTGGGATAATTAAGAAGAGAAATGAAGCAAATTGCGATTTATTTGTAATGTTTGGATCTTTAGAAGAAAAGGAAAAGGAAAAAAAAGTCTTTGGTTGTGTTTATTTCTTTCTCTTTCTTTCTCATAATTTTTTGGAAAAAAAATTAGACCTTTATAACTAAATAAAGAAAATTTTCTAACTATTTATTTTCTCTACTCTTTTTTTTTTCCTCTATTGAAATAAAGCATCTACGTAAGTATTTCATCATAGATAATTTTGTTTTCTTGAACTTACCTGTGCACAATAAGCCGATGCTCTGGAACTATCAATGTATGTATATGAAGGAAGCATGGTAATGAGCACAGAGAATGAAGGAAAAAAATAGGGTCATTATGTCTGCTCACTTTGATGCCCTCGGGCGATGATCTCGCGGGCCTGGATTGCACCCACACCTCATTCATTTAGTTATTCATTTTTTTCATTTTGATTCGATTATTGTGTGTTGCGTGAATGTTTGCTTACATAATTAGACATGATTGTTTACTTTCATCTTATTTCTGATGATGAGATATATGAATTAAGGATCGATATAGGTAAACATAACTTAGGTTATTTGAACATTTTAAAATCCAAAATTTGTGATTTTAAGATATTATTTATGTGGTGGTTAATTGGTCTTAATATTATTTGTGGTTAAAGACTCTTGATTTTTGACATTTGCTTGAATAGTAGGTAAATGATGTAGAAAAATTCTATTTCATGTTTAATGGAATTGATTGTCAATTTGAATGTTTCATTATTGAAAATAAGGTGGAAGTAAACAATTCTATTTTGCCTTTAATGTATTCTAATTTTACCTTGCATGTATGTAGTAATGGTTTGATTTAATTCTAGAAATTTGTAGATTGGTCGATGATGCAAAATCCTAAGGCTTGTTTCTCAAAACATTCGCAGTGGCCGCCTGAGAGCTTTCGCCTTGCCAGGCTTGAGAGCTTGTGCTGCCTTATCCTTCCTTGGATGCTCTATCCCAACCCAGGAAAAGAGACCAGACTAATATAGTTTTTTATTTTAACCTTTTCTCAATTATTGATCTATTAAGCTTTATTTTCTTTTTTATTAGATCACACAGCTTCAAAATACATGTCATTTGTTTGAAGGGATAAATTGTGATAAATTGATGGATTGGTCGATGATGCGAAATCCTAAGGCTCAGGGTTTCTCAAAAAACATTCGCCGTGGCCGCCTGAGGCTTTTCCTCGCCGGGGCTTGAGAGCTTGTGCTGCTCTATCCTTCCTTGGATGTCTGAGACCAGCTGATATAGTTTTATTTCAACCTTTTCTCATTTTGATCATTAAGCTCTAATTTTCTTTTTATTAGATCACACAGTTCAACATCATGTCATTTGTTTGAAGGGATAAATGTGAGAAATTTGTCGATTGGTCGATGATGCGAAATCCTAAGGCTTGTTTCTCAAAACATTCGCAGTGGCCGCCTGAGAGCTTTCGCCTCGCCGGGCTTGAGAGCTTGTGCTGCTCTATCCTTCCTTGGATGTCTGAGACCACCTTATATAGTTTCATTTCAGCCATTTCTCGTTTTGATCATTAAGCTCTATTTTTATTTTTCAGTTCAACATCATGTCTTTTGTTTGAAGGGATTAATGTGATGGCTTATTTTCTCAAACATGTTATCATAAACTCATTTTTAGAAAAATCAATGGTGTTAAGTTTAAACGAGGGATTTACGTGCATGCTAAGCACTTACTAGCATGGTACAACACGGTGTGCCGTGGTATTTATGTATGTCGTTCACAAAAATTGCTCTCTGTTGACACGCAGTAGCATGTGATAGTTATTTCCTTTGGCATTGATATTTAATTGATTTTATGTATATCTTTATCAAATTTTTGCTCTTTATTAATGTTACTAGTCAATTTCAAAAGAAAAGATGGTTTTGAACCTTTCAAATGGCACGGGGGTCGTATCATGCCAATACATTATTGGCGTGATACCACATAGTAGGCACAGTTTGTGCCAATCGGCACTTTAATCTTTGTTTAACACTTTGGTTGTGAGAAATTAAAATTTGTTGACCTAGATAAAGTTTTTATGATAAGTTGTCTTTTATTGATAATTTGGTTCCAATTCTTATATTTGATCATAATTCTTTTGGTTTGTCATTTCTTACATTTGATCATAATTTTTTTGGCGTATCTTTCTCTAGGTCTTGTTCTGGTGCCATTTCTAATTCGGCAGTGAACTTGCTTTGATTCTTTTTTGCATTTTAAAGGCTATTTAAAAACTGTGAAAACTTTTTCTTGTGCTCTGATGCTTATCAGAGGACTCACTCTTGTTTGTTTTTCTTTTTGGAAGTATTCTCTGTTTCTGGTGTTCAGAATGTCGGAAGGTGCTCACCGTCCTGGGGTTGCGAACCGAAGTTTTTTGAGGGGAAAGGAAAAATTCTAGACAACTTTCATTTGAAGGCAGTTTGTTTGGAGAAATTGATGGTGTTATTTAAGGAGAGTTTTGAGAGATAGCTGAAATGTAGGCTAAATGCTTTGTTGAAACCTACACACATTGTTCATGTAGTAAGAGTGTAGTTCTGATGGAGTCTCTGGAATGTTGTTAATGGCCTTAAACGATAAGGTGAGTTGAATTACCTAATTTTTTCCAATGTAAAGCATATATGTAACATCTGAGTTTTGTAGTCTCACTGTAATACAACTAAATTTGAGTTGTAGATGTTTAAATGTTTGTTTGGTTTTTGATTTAGTAAAGTTTCTGTAGCTTTTGCTCTGTAGAAAACTTAGGATGGCCTGTGGGTAGCAGAATTCTTAAAAAAGCGTGCTAGAAAAGGATTTTAGAAAACATAATAATCTTAATGCTTTCTCAAACCACTCAACCATTCCTTACTGTTAAGATTCAGATTTATTTTTAGGGTTAAAAGGAATACAAAAATGACTTTCGAATCCTATTAAACATCTCAATTTGGGAACTCACGCACCACTCAGATTAATTGTACCATCATTACTCGACAGTACCTGAATAAAAAGGAAACACAAAATAGCAACAAGATTTAAATGATCATTTAAATCTTGTTACAGCATTTTCTCCCCCTTAATTGTCACAGTACAACAAACATTTCTCATATATCTCCTCCTTTGTTATGTTTACATTATGATGGGCTATACCAGGAACATACAAAAGAACTCTTACACTTTTTATGGCACTTTTTATGGCGTCGAGAACTTTAACATCGATCAAAATCGAAATATGAAGTCTCTGAATATAAAAAAAATGCTTATTAAAGCAGCAAAAAAGATATGTGTTCTAATGTTCCTGTGATTCTTTCAATTTTATCAATGGGCCCCTAAAGTTGTGATATGAGAGGTCCCAACCTTAGCTGAATACTAACATGGTGTATACTTGAGTTGGCTTTAATTATCGCCTTTTCAGCTTCTTTTGCAATGTCCATCGCATCCCTTCAGGTCAGCAATTTATATCAAAGTTATCAAGAAATTAGAACTTAGATGTAGAGATCTACTATTAATTATGATCAAACTTGGGGTTAGTAGGATTACTGAATCAGCAGTTCGGGCGACATCGATACTTGAACCTGAAGCAGGACCTTTCCTTGCAATGAATGGAGTATTGTGCGTTCAAGCGACATTTTCTGCAAAAGAAAAAACTCGTAAATATGCATCCATAAAACCTCCTCCAACAGAACAACATTAGAATGATCAGAATTTTCTAAATATAGTTACGGATAGAGGATGACCTCTGAAAAGAGTCAAATCAGCTTAGTTGTGCCATGATATTTAAAGTCCGTATACAAAGTTTGTATGCCCTTTCAAGTATCAGAATCAACTATACATATGTTTCAACTATGCTTTCTTTATATCCTCTCAAATGCATTGATACTCCGCAAGCCCAAAGTGGTTAGAAAACTGTAAAGCACTAATGCATTATTAGGTGCCTTGAGGCACGTGTGAACCAATCAGCGTGTGCCATGCATGATTGCTAATGCGTCAGTAGTCTTGGATAGAATCTTTGAGGATGTCCTTAGCATCAGCGTTTACATAAATTATGCATGCTTACAAGTGTCGTACAAAATATCTACTTATCATGTTAGTTATCCTAAGAAACCCTAGGCATTCACTTGGAAGTAAATTTCTTAAAAGAGCTAAAACAAATGATGCCATACCCCTGAAAAATGGGAAGAGAGAATATCAGAGACAATAGCTTCTGCATCTTGTTGCCTGGAGATATTCTTTGAGTTTTCCCTCTCCTCACTTTCCATGCTCTTCCGCAGGTCCAGTTTGTTAGCGGAGCACTCAGAATATGAGGGATCTAGATAAACAATTTCAGTAAATTTTCAAAAGTTTCAGCATCTCATCAATAAGACAAAACAGCATCGGAAAGAAAAGCAAACAGCATTATTCAGTTACATGTTGGTGGCTGAGTTTCAAGGTTAGGAGAATCAGAACCCATCATGACAAAAACTTGATAACTCACAAACACAAGTTTACATCCAACATCTTTACCAAGTTGCCAAAAAATCACTTTAGTGTGGTAAAATTACTTAAGCTCTACAATATCCTACAGTGAGAGTGTTCATCCATCCATTAATAGAACCAAAAGTTTCACAAGAGGCATTTGATTTAAGGTAATTCAACTCAACTTTCTTTTGTTACTGTCAGAGAATTAGCTATTCATCTGTTCAAATTAACTAAAGCAAAAACTTTTCTAACATATTCACAAGCATGCATGTCAACACCTAGAAGTAACAAATATGTTCAAAGAATCCTGGAGCTTATAGATAAGAGATCATAGCTACCTATGTGTATGAAAACTTCTGTGACTTGACTATGAGATTTGTGAATCTGACGGCGCACTGATTCACCAATATCATGAGCAGCACTCACACTCAAGAAAGGATCTACCTGCAAAAGCATAGAATCTATTTAATCCGCTCAATTTAGCAGCAAAAATTACAACCATTGTATGTTTAGACATTAACAATTAGTTAACATTAACTAAATTTCTAAACATTAACATTAAGTTGATCATCCTTGATTCGTGACTTGTGTACTTTTGCATTGAGTTTCATGGCAAGCAGAGTGTAATACATTCACAGGAAAACAGTAACCATGGATCTAATGCAACTTCTACGGAAAGAATATCTTAATTCATTGTCTGATTAATTACTGTTGTGAAATAAGCAATTATCATACAACAAAATGATGATTTACATCAATAATTCGTGATTATGTGAATAGCATGAAAACTATTCGACAGATATTGGGTCTAATGTGCTTTGATGCATTAGATCCACATGTGAATCATCTTCAGTTATTAAACATTATACAACTTTTTTTTAACGCGTTGAAAGTATCACATTAAAATTATCTTCAGTTTCCATTCTTTTGCATCTCTATTTGGACGCACATGTAGTTGCATAGGTGGGTCAGAGTACATAACAATATATGATGCAACTAAGTTTATCAAGAATTAACAAAGAAAGTTGAAAATATTACGTTCACAACCTTGAAAGCTAAAAATTGTTCGATGATATAAGGTACATGAAATTGCATTAAATACTAGCCATCGAATACTGAATGTTTAAGAGAATCAATGCAGTCAGTCACTGCATGATGTACTAAGGTTTGTTGGAACACATTATGTACGTCGAAATGTTTAAGAGAATCAATGCAGTCAGTCACTGCATGATGTACTATGATTTGTTGGAACACATTATGTACATCGAAAGCATTGCAAATATAGCATCAGGATCTGACCTCAGATACAGCTTCAGTGAGTCCAATAGGCAGAGAAAGCACAAAATATCTTTAGATGCATTTATCCATTGTGTACCTAATCAAAAAATCGTGATCCACCAAGAATTTGGATAGCACTCACTGAATTTATCTTAGACAGATGCTTTCAGAGAACATGGGGAAATGTTCAACATTTCATCTTTTTTTCTTCTTCTTGCAATCAGAAATGTAACAATTTCTGAGAGGATTTCCAGTTAAAGGTGTTCTGTTTTGATTTCCTCCAAAACTGCCTTTCCAACCCAACTACAGATAATTCAGAGAAAAATTATTTTTGTGATTTTACAACACTACGCATGTTTAATATGCATGCGGACAACCAATTCCCCATAGGGATGTGTGCTGCCACCTTATACCAACATGTCCAACAAACACAACAAGTAATCTGCTCAATGTTTTGTAGAGTAGCCTTGCATTGTCATTATTTCTTTCAGATGTTATATAAACCAAAATCCTAATGTTTGGATGAGTTAAACCACTGTTTATGGAAACACAACAAAGGAAAATAATTCATGAGCTAAATGAACTAAACAGGGCATACCTCAATATGCACATCAAGATACAAGGATGTCCCAGCTTTTCTTCCTCTCAAGCGGTGGCATCCCTTGAAACCACAATAAAGTCATTATCATACAGCAAAAGATGCAGCAACAAAATAGTGTGCTAATTTTATGATTTAAAGTGTAACTAAGGAATATGCAAAAGATTTTAGGAGTACGAGAAATTTGTTCAAGCAATAAAAATGATAAAATATGAAACAATAAAAAACAAATCAGCACAATATGGATAATTCACAAACAAATCTACCAAATATTGTAATGATATGTTATTTCCTCCATTAATGTATACAGATTTCATTAACACATGCACACGGTATATGCAGGAAAGTGCCCCATGGCAACCTTGTATAGTGTTGATATATGCAGAAGTGTGTTTAGCAGAGCATGTAAGTGATTAATTGTTTTTCCACTCCTAGTATATAAAGCTTAATTAAAGTAGCATGCACAAACTTATGATCTGGCATGAATAAATCAACCGATAAACTGCTTTCACAATTACTTCGAAATCACCCGTGACGCACTCATCTTTTTCGATAGAATACAGGCAATACTCTAGATTGGCAGAAGGCTAGATGCCGTTAAGTACCATCACATGGTATTTTATTCTTTTTAATCTAATCCTTTGCTAGGACAGAAGAAGAATATAAGAAACAATTACAATGCTTGGAAAAGAGACTCACATTTACTGTTGCATACTCTATCAAACTTTGGGGATTTTGTAGTCTACCTTGACACCTTCAACTTGAATAATTGTTTGCTTGATGGGCTCTAGAACGGATGGTGGTACGGCAGCATCAACTAGTTCAAGGACACTTAAATAATACCAGAAGTTAGATAAAGCTATTCACTGATCACAATATGCTGGATAAGCTAATTTTAAGTACTCAAAGAGTGCATGCCTCAACTTCTACATTCAAAACTGGTCTAAAGGAAATAACCATTGGAAAAATATTTAACAAAGATATTCAGATTCTTACTAGTAAATAAGATGTGCACATGTGCACATGAACGCACACACATACGCACGCATCTGCACACACACGCGCGCGCGCACACACACACACACACACACACACACACACACATGCACACACAGCAAAATATACCATCTGCAAAATCTTATGTCACGCACAAAAATTTCAAATTTATCAAAGATCATAATATGTCAAGCACAAAAGCTGCACTGAGCTGAGAAAATAGGCATAACAGCTTATGAAGCATAACTAAGACCTGGTTTGAACACTGCACACGGAAATAGGGGAATAAGGCATTAGATGCTATATATGTAGGAGAAGGGAAAGCTATATACCTCCCATATCCGGTCTCAATACCAGCTTTGAGAATCATGCCAGATACAACAAGTCCAGCAAGGGGATCTAAATACGGTACTCCAAGAATAGTGCCACCTGCAATCACATCAATAATGCAGAATGAGTCAAAGATTATGACCAAAGAATTTTGTTAGTTGTCATACATGCTTTAGCTAGAAGACAATATAACTACTCTACAATTACATAACAGGTAGTACAGTTCTGATAGCAACCAACTAGTTATATTATAAATTTGAAAAAGCAAACTATATTATGGTACCTGATTCATCTATGTACCAAACTACCAAGTACCAATATAAAGAGAGTAGCAAGTTTTTGTGTTTATTTTGCATGGAATTTTATCACAGCTATCAGAATGATGTTTTCATTAACGGAAATAAAAGCTTACTCAGAAGATATTGAAAATCAACATCACAAGTATTTCCATATGTACTTATTTAACTTTTCAAATCTTGAGATTATTACATTCCATTTGAAGGCCTCACAAATCTAAACTCTGAAATGCCCATAATCTGTAGTATAAATCTCAAACTGTTTTCTATTGAGATAAAATTGAAGTCTTAAATGATATGCATTAAAAATAAAATGAAAGAGCATATTCAGCCATGTACCTTAATCTTTAGGATCAAGAAAAGCAGCTCTCATGCATTACTGGGTATCCATATTCATTAAGGAATAAAGCAAATTTCATGATAATACAGAATCAAAGAGTGGAAGACCAATTGAGAAGTACTTAAGTAAAATATAAGTTCAATATTGTGATACCGAAAGTCACAAAAAGTCTTACCTACCCCAATGAGAGCAACAACAGATGAAACAGCATCAGAGCGATGGTGCCACGCATTTGCTTTCATCAGACCACTCCCTTCCCTTTCTCCAGCACTCTTTGTGATCCAATACAGCCTATTACGCATGAAAATACGTCTTTTACACAATACATCATAGCTCGATAAAAGTCACCATAAAATTCTGTAAATACACAGTAAAGCCATGCTATCATCTTTCAGTACAGAGAGGTTCATAAGGACATAAAATTAGCACCAATTTGAGCTCATCTGAATTACTATCAGTCAACTGAGCTGTCTACTAAGGATTTGAATCAAGGGGGTTTAGTAGAGTTCATCTTAAAATATGAAAAGCATCTATGGTCGCCAATTGCCAATGGATTCAATTGCGCAGAATTTGAGTTTAGAAAACCAGAGAAAAGAAAATTAGCATAACCAAACAAGGCTTTATAGTTCCCTTCTTTTGTTTCTTTAACACTCAATTCTCTCTGTTAGGAAGTGGGCTGGTGGATGGACTCTTTGTTCTTATTATTGTTGATTATCTTGCAAACTCATCTTCTTAAAAACTAAACAAAGAAACCCAATGGGAATCAATCAAAGATCTTATCTACCCTTCTTTAACAGATATTGCCGCAATTGTCATACTCAATGCCAGGACAGGGTGCTCCAAATCTATTCCATGGTGATGGCCACCATGGTCATTGTTATGATGGCCATGTTGCAGTGTGCCATTAATCATGTCAGGAGTCGAAGCAATAAGTCCCTGAAATCAAAGGGTAAAGCCATATACAATAAGCATATGTACGTCGATGATTATGATAAAATGGAAAGGAAACATAAACTCAAAAATAATCAATCTAGTAAAATTGTTACTTCAAATTTGCACTGTGCTGTGGCAAATTTGAATGCTAGCTTGAAGAAGCTGCTCTTGTGATTTTTTCCTCCCCCCCACACTCCTTTCCCTTTTAGGCTTAAAATCTTTTAGCAAATTAAGCATTGAAAAGAAGAGAAGCACAACATAGTAGGACTACATGCCAGATCCGCATGTGTTGATTCTCATGAGCACTAGAAGTAGTGTACCTGCAGAACATCGACAGCATGCCAGGCAATACCACCCGCAGTCACCAAAAGCATACTAGAGATCCCAAGAGCTCCTAGGCTCTCAAACTTACCATGACCTGGAAAGAGTGATAGAAGATAACAACGAACTATAAGCAGCACAAAACAGACAGCTTAAAACCATTAAGAGGACAAGTAACAGAGCCTTCCACAGATTCTATTATAGATAAATATGGATGATGAATTCCCCGTTTTCTCATGCAAATGCCGACGAGATCAATACTAACCATAAGGATGTTCTTTGTCCCTTGGAGCCTTAGCAGCTCTGAAGGATAACAATGCAATTCCACTAAGCACCTGCAATTTCAAGAAAACCATAAAACAGGAAAAAGTAAACATATGAGCACCTAAACCAGTAATACCTAATCTTGAATCTTTCTTGAACTCCCGTAAAATAACCATTTTCTTTCTAAACGATTAAGCCATTAAAAAACAATGTCTTAGCATGTTATAACCAAAACCCTCATTTCCACCTGGGCTGTATACTTTTTGATAGGTCTGAGATGTGGATGTGAAATAAATAAAAGGAAATTATATAAGATTAATGGGATGACGCCGCGTAAAGCAATTGTTACTTTCTATAAAAGCTTGCCATTAGAGAACAGATTTCGATAAACTCAACGGCACTAGAATTGCGACCATCAAACAAGCAAAGTTAGAACCATAAGGAAACAAATTCCAACCTACATCAAGAAAAAAAAAACAAATTTCTCTCATTCGCTCTCCACTTTTTGAGAGAAAAGAAGTTTAGGGCTTATTCAGTTCACCTGTTTTAGACTCTGGAATCGAAATGGGATTCACTGATAACGATAATTGTTATTTGTTTTATACAAATCCGATTCCAATATTTATTCCACTCTGGAATGAGAAAGACCCAATCTATTTATCGCCCACTCCAGAGTAAACCACTCAAATCCCTCTCTCGCAAACACCTCCCCCTCATAACCAAAACCCTCTTTTAAAATCCTAGGTGTCCCAAATGAGCCAAACATTCTGGGGTAATTCATCATTTCATTTTCCATTCTCATTCCAATCATGAACCGAAACATGCTCTTAATCTGCTCTCCGTTTCTCTCATTTTTCTCTCCTCAAATAAGCTTCATTCTG
>NW_017893605.1:0-9505 GCF_001540865.1 Ananas comosus
AACAAGAGATTTATTTCTACTTAAGCCATCAACATACGGTGCCATGTGCCAATTCTCTATCAATCACTAGTCACTAAATGCACCTATGCGATAATTCTATAGTACATATAGAAATAGTGAGTTTCACTGTGTCTCTGGTTAGTCAAACCACCTATCACTAAGCTCAAACAGACGCCCAACAGAAGCTGTCGCAAGACTCAAGCCGTCAAACCGATCTCGGACCTGCTGTAAAACAAAGCTCAAAACGCGCTCAAACGAATTACTGGTAATTCCCAATATTCGGGTTCCAATCGCACTAGTACAAAGTAATAAACTTAATCCCTGCTTGGGCTAGCTTAATACCTCAAGAAGTGTTCACGCCCGGTACCAGCGGAAGCATAATCCGATACGAGTACAGACGTCCATACACCTGCAGTATATTAAGGCTGGTCTACGAAGAGCATGTCGATAGGAGTAAAACAAAGAAAGTTCTATCGCTGATATCAGAGCAATGTGGGGGGGGTATACAAGTCGAAAAGTATGTATCAAATAAAGACAGGAGTGGAAGACCAAAATTCTCAACGATAAAGAGAAAGTATCACAACGTATAGCAGTTCTGCCCAATAGTACATAATTACTCACGGGCGAAATTAAATAGCGTTTACAATGGTGTCTCTCTATGCATAGGACATCACCCTCTGGGCCGAGTAGCCGAGTAGCAAGGTGATCGGACTAGCATGCTCGCTAGCGCAATGTCTAGCTAGACGCGACTCCCTTCACGGATCCCTAGCCTCTCCTGCACGAATGACACTGTAAAAACACCACCAAAAAGGCGGTGAGAACTATAAAACAATATTTCCATGTGGGTAAGCACGGCCAGCATTCCGCGATTAAACCACTAGGCCTCATGATGTACTAATGGGGAAAGCAAAAACATAGAAACGGGCATGATTTATAAGGCATGAATGCTAATATAGTAAATGAGCATGTAATCAACATTAATGGCATTCTACAGAGTAATGAATCATTTGCATAAATAGGGATATGGCAATTTCTGTAATCATGAACATAGAACATGAATTAAGCACAACATGAAATGACTATTGTACACTTTATGTAAGTAGGAATTCATTACTGTCCTTTTTTTTATTGAGTTACTATCTTTCTTATCAGGGACCTACCCCAGGTCTAGTCAGCTTGCGCGCGCCTAATGCCGTGTAGCTATACAGTTCCCACGGGCAAACCACTTCCGGCACCAATCCCGCGAAGGCGAGCATACTGGTCGCGATAGGCCAACTCCGGAAGTGCGGCTTGTTCAGGGGAGCTACCTCAACAAGAGTGTTGCGAATGAGCACGATGGCAAGCAAGCAAAGTCCATTATCCACTATGTCTCCAATTTTCATATTTTCACATGCAAAGTTACAGGAAACCCTCGTCCTTGATCGAATTTCAATACACAATAGTACACAAAGCTAGTGTCCACTAGATTTAACATGTAGGTAAAGTAAATCACATAGCATTTATAATCTTTCCATAGTATGGCACTAGCAACATAGTCCATGAGATGTCATAGTTCTCTATGATTAGAGGCAGCGAGTAATATCATATTGGTCTCTAACTGGTAAAGTGCTATCCTACACTTATGGCATAAGGCCATTCAACTGTATTGAATATGAATAGAATATTTCATGTTAATATATGTTCTCTATATCATAGAAACATAATAACACTGATCCCTGATTGTTCTACTAACTAAACAGAATACTTTAATGCCGATGAGCTAACTTTTATGCAATGAACGTATTTCACATATGATAAACGTCATGATGGACGAATTCCGAGCCCTGTTAACAATCAACATAGCGCAGTATAAATTAAACCACGTCTAAATACATTATAGGAAACTAGGGGGGGCTTTCACTTGCTCTGGTTATGGTCCAACCACCTAGTATTTAGGCTCCAACTCAGTCCGAGAAAGTCTCAAAAAAAAAAAAAATGGTCAGCTCCACTAGTTCTCAATCCTGCTTCGAACCGAAGCAAAAGATGTATCAAATCACGATTGAATGTCCAAATTTCGAGCGCAATTGCACTTAATACATAGGAATTAGGCTTAAATCCTTGTTTTGGCTTAGCTTCAATATCTACGTTAGCTTGCAGAAAGGCCCTCCCAAGGCCAAACGAAGCCGCGTCCAGGGTCAAACACCCTCTCGCTCCGAACAATTCCGAAACGACATTCAAATACTTGTATAGAGCTGTATATAGTTTCAATCTTACGAAAATGACTTTCTAACGGAATTTCCTAGCTTACCCTGATTAGAGCATGCTTCCATAAGCTTCTAAGAAGTACAAATTTCAGTCTAACCAAAGCTCGAAGACCGTGCTGCCGTGAAGAAAAATCCCCAATTTGCATCATTAGCTCAAACAATTGCATTGCGTTCAATTAAGCTTCATAAATGGTAAACATTCCAAGTAAGCTTCAAAGTAGTTATCCCTTGATCTAAGAGTGTTAATTCACAGCTAAGTTTAACTCATTTTTACATGCTAAAAACTCAGTTAAACAGTTTGGAAGCAAGAATCCTGAGAATCGATACTCAAATCGGACTAATAGAGTCGCCGATAAGGAAAAACTCGAGTCACATACGTTCTCAAGCTTTCAACCAAGAGCCTCACTGTTCAGAGCTGACGAAAAAGCTCTCAATAATACTCCTCCCGTCCACGTAGGCCCTGGCGACTAACGAACAGCGAAGAACCAACGTTGCGACGATAAACGAGCGAAATTCGCGAATCTTCGTGGCTTAGAGAAAAATCTAGAGAGAGAAAGAGGAGAGAGATGATAAACACTCCTCCTGCATCAGCAACATCACAGAGCTCCTGGGTGTCGAGCTCGGGTCAAGGTAGATAGGGGAGCAAGATGTGAAATGACCAAAAATAGCCTTGCTGCCACGAAATCTGCCAGGGCGTGTACGGTACAAGGTGGATTGCATGTACCGGTACAACAAGCCCGAAAATTGCTGATTTTTGCAGATCAATGCAATTCTCACTGTTTACATTCCAGTCATCCGTCTAACTTATCCAAAAACTGGTTTCTAACTTTTAGACATGTAGGATTGCATCCACACATCATTCCCACATTACTCGAAACTCCGCCAATTGCGCAAAAGTTCAGGATATTACAAGAATAGTCTCCAGGCTCTCTAAGTCAACTAAAACGAGATCAAGGCTCGATAGCACTCGCTGCGAACAACATCGAAATGGCATCAATATAGTCGATTTATATGGCTAATACAATCGAATTCTTGTGAATTAATTTCTAGCTGAATCCTGCTTACCCCTCTGTTAGAACACCTTCTAATTCGGTCCCCAAGTCACCAATTAACTTAATTTAGTATTTTCAACAGCCTGCCTGCGAGGAGAACAATTTTCAAAACTGCTTAGTTTATCAAATTAAACTTCATATAGCTCAACTAGCTTACATAATGAACTAATACTCGTCTATTAACCTTCAAGAAGGCTTATCCTACTGGTGTAAGGAGGTTAATTCACAAGCTAAGTTCATTCAATCTTATGTGCGTGAAGATCATTCAGTTTACAAAGCAGTGAGATCAAAAACCTGAATCAATACCCAAATCGATAATGAAGCCCCGATAACGGGAATAATCTAGTCGCTTACCTTCTCAAGTTCCAACCAAGCACCTCAACTGCGTCCAGGGCCTGCGGAAAATTCTTCCAAAACACTCCCCACACGACCACGTAGGCTCTGCAACGCTCTCCCAGCGAAGAACGCGCAATGCGACAAAAACGAGGCAAAATCGTACGAATCCTTGTAGAGAGAGAAAGACCTAGAGAGAGAGAGGGAAAGTGCAGGGCAGCTCCCATGGCTCTAGCCACACTCCAGGAGCAAGCATCCCTGGTCGTTGAGACTGAAATACGATAGAGAAAAGAGAGGCTGAAAAGTCAAATAACACTGCTATCCCGCGCCCCACAGCCGACTCGTGCTCTGTTGACACTGTTACAGTCATCCCTATAGCTTGTATCCAGGACACGCAATGCAGGAAGAATACCAATTCGCAATTTACATTGCACTTTCTCACTTCTAGCTGTCCAATATCTCTAACTGGACCAAAAACTTGTCCAAGCCTTTTAGAATATGTAGGATAGATCCACATATCGTTCCTCACACTCGAATTTCGCAATTTGTAAAAATTCAGTGTATTACACAACCCTAGGAGACCACTATCATTCTAAGTGGGGACCATCATCATCTTAACTACTATGCTATTCTAAGTGGCTACTATGCTATTAATAGCACGAAGCATTTGGTGCTACCAAGTTTTTCGCCGTTAGATCTACCCTTTTGATCATTTTCATCTGTTAGATCAAACTATTCAACCAACCGCCCACTAAACCCTAAGGGGCCCACATCATCCTAACTGCACATCTTGTAGTATCCCTGATGTTCTGCAGCCGTGTGATTTCAGCATCTGAGGCTTGTCGACACATCTGGAGAGTGTCGGGACAAGTCTGAGTCGTTTTGATGCTAAATAGATGCAAAACGGACTCAGTGTGACGCGCGAGCAGTATTTTAGCACTGAAATTTGCAAATTGCATATTTTCAGCATTGCGTACTGGTACCACACAGGGGCGTACCGGTACCCTAGCGTATTCTGCGAACTGCTGCTCTCGGGTTGCAAATTCTGATTCTTGGTACCGGTACGGCATCGGCCTGGTACCGATACTCCAGGGTAGGTAAGGGATAGTTTGGTCCTTCATTGTGTCGTTCAACCCAATGTTACCCTAGCCTTTTTTATTGACAGAGAGAGGGTTGTGGCTTGTTTTTCTTTTCTTTCTCCTTTCTCTCTCTAGCTGTTTGAGCCGTACGTGATGGAGACTTCGGGTGGAGCTCGGTACGACGTCGACGTTGCACCAGGGAGTCGTTCGAGCGTGCGTGCGTCGTGGTAGCGCCGTTGGAGGCCGGGCGAGCGCGGGATTTACGCTTCTTTCGACTTCTCACCGTCGTTGGACGTGCTTTTCAGGTGGGTTGATGTTAAGTTACCGAAATTTTCGAATTTCCTCCTAAGTCTTAGTTGACAGCATGTATTATTGGGTTTTGTATATCATGTTTAATAGCTCGAATTCGTGGATTTGCATGTTCTTTGAAATCTGAATTTGGAGCATAATTATTAGTTTAAATAAATTATACATGTTGGACTTGGATTTGACTTAGGAGAAAACCATAATTTCTTCATTGTCATTTTTCTGAAAACTAACAAATTTAGCTTTAGGAGCTATAGTCAGTTTGTATCGCCGCAATTTCTACACTGTCATAATCGCAGATACAGCATGTATCGCCGCAGTTTCTACACTGTCATAATTGCAGTTTGTACGCTAGGTAAATGATATCAAAAAATTACAAAATTTATTTTCNTCGCAGATACAGCATGTATCGCCGCAGTTTCTACACTGTCATAATTGCAGTTTGTACGCTAGGTAAATGATATCAAAAAATTACAAAATTTATTTTCTAGATACTTCAAATATGCTAGATCAAGTCTAACGGAGCCGATTGTCGATTCGGAAGCTCCATCATAAAAAACGGCTACAGGTAGTGTTGGTTTTTGGTTCTTGTACATACTGATGTTAGATTCTCGCTGGAGCGAGTGTTATGTATCTGGAGACTATGTATGTATTGAAAACCTGATGTTATTTATATGTGTTTTTCAGTTTAGCAGCTCTATACTACTAGTTGTAGTTCTGTCTGATTACAGGTACAGGTACAACTATTGCTTCGTATACAGAAAATTTTTTTTTGTATACGGCAGATTTGTCGGCGTGCCCGGAAAAATGAGTAATCCAGGGTGTGACAGATTAAGTTGGTATCAAAGCTTAGTATTAGGTCGTTAGGACCTAGGAACCCTAAGTTTGCCAAATCTTAGGAAGGCAAGACGCGAGAGGCATGATTTATCGTGGAAGTCAGCGATTATTAGTTTGTACTCCTCCTAGAGTAGAGTGAGTGACTGAAGGAGTGTCTGTTTCGGCCAAGAAAAATTATGTCGGCTGCAGACGATATAATTTTGAGGAGAAATAGAGACGGCCTTCTAAACTTTCGCTTGATTGGGTCGAGAGTGTTTGTG
Organism: Ananas comosus; assembly: GCF_001540865.1. NCBI lineage: Eukaryota > Viridiplantae > Streptophyta > Magnoliopsida > Poales > Bromeliaceae > Ananas > Ananas comosus. Next base: position 6,111 of record NW_017893605.1, read on the forward strand.
TTTTGTATCTGACTCATATTTTGTTTTCACGTAGCTATGTATCGACGCCGAGGTTGACCGTTGACCCGAGACCGTGCCGCACCACCTGAGATGCCGGAGCAGACAGGGCTGAGTGCACCCCTGGATCTGAGAGAGCAGTTGACTGCCCTGACTGAGGTGATCAGGCAGCAGGGTGTGCTTTTGCAGAGGATATGCGAGATTGTTACTTAGCGGTCGGGTGTTGATCCAAGAGCATCTGTGCAGCAGGCACTTTGGGAGGAGCGAGGAGCTATAGCAGTTCAGGAGCCGGCAACGGTGCCGGGGCAGAGTTAGGATAGGAAGCACCCGGTTCCAGAGGATGGAGGACAGTCCAGCAGCAGGCGTCCGCCGAGACCTCCACCATCACGCTCTCAGGGTCATGGGTCTCCGGGGCGTCAGCATTCCAGAGGATCTCTTCAGCAGGGACAGTCACGGGGGACTCCGCAGTGTGTGATTTATGGGGGACCACACTGGCTCTGACAGTGTGAGCAGAGGGAGGGCCGCTGTTTTACTTGTGGTTAGCCTAGACATATGAGGGTAGCTTGTCCCTGAGCAGCATCCCCAGCACTATCGACGAAGTTAACACAGCCGGCACCTCAGCAGGTTTTTGAAGCACCGCCGAGCTACAAACAGGCGGATGAAGTTATAGTGCTACAGCAGAGTGAGCAGCGAGGGCTGGCATCAAGTGGTAGCATGCATGAAGTTCAGATTGAGGATTCTGCGGCAGCAGATCGGGTGGTGGCAGGTATCATTTTGATTTCTGGTATTTAAGTTTGTGCATTAGTTGATACCTGTGCATCATATTCTTTTATTAGCTGAGTATTGATATCATTGCATGGTATAGAGGGAGGGCCGTTGTTGCATGCACGAGAAGTGCAGATTTCTTATCATGTTTTGTATGTAGCCAAGTGTTGTTGGTTTTGTTCGAGGTAGTTGGACTCGTGGATCATGCCTGCAGACCTGTTGGTCTTAGGGCAGTTGTAGGACTTCGACGTTGTGCTTGGCATGAATTGGCTGGCGCGGTATTATGCTATGATCGATTGTGGAGCGAGGACAGTGGTGTTCCGTGAGCCAGGCCAGGAGGAGTTCATTTTTGGAGGCTGTAGGAGTACGTTATTTGCTACTTGGATATCGTCGGCGAGGGCTCGACAGCTGATGAGTAGGGGATGTATTGCTTTTCTGGCGACGGTTGTAGAGGTACCTACTGCGGTGCCGGGACTTGAGGATATCCCTATAGTCCGCAAGTTTCTGGATGTTTTTTTCCCGGAGTTGACGACGATGCCGCCGGATAGAGAGATCGAGTTTGTGATTGATGTAGTTCCTGAAACTGCACCAATCTCGAAGGCACCTTACGGGATGGCACTGGCAGACCTGAGAGAGCTAAAGGCGCAGCTTCAGGATTTGATGGATAAGAAATATGTGAGACCCAGTGTATCGCCTTGGGGAGCGCCGGTGTTATTTGTGAAGAAGAAGTATGGTTCACTTAGATTATGTGTGGATTATCGGGAGCTGAATAAAATAACAATCAAGAACAAGTATCATTTGCCGCACATCGATAATCTGTTTGATCAGCTGCAAGGATCTTGTATCTTTTCGAAGATTGATCTCCAGTAAGGTTACCACCAGTTGAGGGTGAGGGCCGAGAATGTTCCCAAGACGGCTTTTCGGATTCGGTACCGGCATATGAGTTTACTGTGATGCCTTTTGGATTGAGGAATGCCCCTGTCGCATTTATGGATCTGATGAATAGAGTGTTCAAGCCGTACTTGGATAGATTCGTGGTTGTGTTCATTGATAATGTTCTGATATACTCCCGGAGTGATGCCTAGCATGAGGAGCACTTGAGGATTGTGCTACAACTTCTGAGGGAGAAGAAGTTGTATGCTAAGCTGAAGAAGTGTGATTTCTGGCTTCGGGAGGTTTCTTTCTTGGGCCATGTGATTTCTACAGTTGGAGTAGCAGTGATGCCGAAGAAGATTGATACTATTCGGGATTGGTCCAGACCGACGACGGTTACTGAGGTGAGGAGTTTCCTTGGATTGGCAAGATATTACCGTCAGTTTGTGGAAGGCTTTGCGAAGCTTTCCACACCCCTCACTCGATTGACTCGAAAAGAAATTAAGTTCATCTGGAGTGAGAATTGTCAGAGGAGCTTTAATGAGTTGAGACAGGCTATGTCGGCTCCTATTCTTGCCCTCCCAGTTATGGGGGAAGGATTTGTGATTTTCAGTGATGCATCGTACAGTGGTTTAGGTTGCGTCATGATGCAGCATAGTAGGGTTATTGTTTTTGCTTCCTGACAATTGAAGGATTACGAGAAGAATTACCCTACGCACGACTTGGAGCTTTCCGCAGTAGTCTTTGCTTTGAAGTTGTGGCGGTATTACTTGTATGGCGAGCACTGCGAGGTTTTCACTGATCATAAAAGTTTCAAGTATCTATTCACCCAAAAGGAGTTGAACCTGAGGCAACGCCGGTGGTTGGAGTTGTTGAAGGACTATGATATTAGTATTCAGTATCACCCCGGCAAGGCGAATACGGTGGCAGATGCGTTGAGAAGGAAGGTAGTGCAGAGCTTGAGCATATTGATTACTCAGCAGAGGCCGTTACTTGAGAAGCTGCAGCGGTTGATGCTCAAGGTAGTGTTCCCTGGGTCTACTGCAATACTGATGTTTATGAGTGGCCAAATTGTCGGAAAAAGTGAGTTTGGGCTCTCAACGGTAAGAAGCCCAACGAACAACATGGCCATGTTGGTAGTTGAACATGGCCATGTTGGTAGTTGAACATGGCCATGTGTTACGAGGTCTGAACCAAAAATCGAACAAAAGCTGAGATAAAGTACGGCCTGTTGCGATTTTGGAAAGATTGAGAAAATCTTGAGTAGAATCGGGAAGGTTGGAACTACCTTGCAATTGACCTTGAGCAGGTAAGTAGAATAAGCGTACGAAATCGGTTAAACCGATTTCAAGCTATTAAGGAAGACCCAAGGTTATATAATGTAAGAGGTTTGTACAAAAGCTTGTACAGAGGTAGTAGAAAAGTAGGTGCGATTACGGCTTGAATCGAGTGCCGGGTTGTATCGGAAAGCCCAAGGCAAAAGCGCGGATGCGCGTGGCTTTTCGGGTTTTCGAAGGCTTGAAGTGGCTTGGAATGGCCTTGGTAAGTTTATCAAAAGGTCGGGTTGTATGTGGCACTGAAGTATTGAAATCTTCAGGCTATACAATGTATGTGTCAGTCAGGGACATGACATAGAGAGGGCTTGACAGGTGTCTTTTTTGGAGACGGACAGGGGAGAGGTTGACGAGAGTTTAAGAGTTGTTTACTCTTAGAGGTGAGACGAAGAGGGACTAGGACAGGTTGTCTCACCCGAGGTTCTA
>NW_017893605.1:11939-16153 GCF_001540865.1 Ananas comosus
CTGAGCTTGTTCTCTTGGGTGGCTAAACCCACTGAGGACTATGGACAATAGTCTCACCCCCGTGTTGCTGTTTTGGGGGTACAGGTACACACGTGTGCAGCGCGGCGGCGCAAGGCGAGGACGTAGATCTGCAGATAGCGTCCTACCCAGAGACTGAGATAGCAGTACCCGAGTTGGTGGTCTAGCTTGGGAGGTTTAAAAACAAGAACAAACTTTTGTTTAAGTTGTAAAAGAATCTGTAATGATTATGATTGTATTTGGAGGTTAATTGTAAAAGAAAAATTATGTTGTAAAATGCATCTAAGTTGAATGCTGTAATAACTTAGTAGTTATGTTTTTGATACTTCCTTATGCAATCTGTGAATGAATATTGTTCCTGTTTGGAACCTCTCGTATTATTTTGATTGCGACGCCTTGGACGTACAGGGGAGACTCTGTCCGTTCGGCGGTCTGTCGGCGGAGCCGCGACCCGGCCAAATTGGCGGGTGGTCGCGGGTCGTGACAGATAAGATGGTATCAGAGAATAAAGTAGAGAATGGAAATGGTTTAGGCAGACCTAGGAGACCCTAGGATAGTGAAACCTTAGAGGTTAAGACTCGTGAGAGACGAGGATTTGTGACTTATGGCGAAAGATAATTAATTGGGTCAAGTGTTGAAACCTCTAAGACGGATATTGGTGGTAGATTCAAGGTGTTGTTGATTCTCAACCGAGGGTGTTCATGTTGGGTGCACACAACATGAAGCCGAGCGATGAGAATAGACGCCCTTGTGTGACTTTCGCCCGATTGGCTTTTAAGCCGGTGTTAATGGACTCTTGCTCGACCCAAGTTGGTCGAGAACTAATCAAGTTGTCGTGTTTCAGGAAGCGATGGCACCGCGTAGGCGAACTTCGCCCAGATCGGTGCGGGAGGGGACAAGTGGTGATCCCGAGCGAATCGACGCTAGCGGAGACTCAGAGCTTCGTGATCAGTTGGCCACACTCGTAGGAGTGATGAGGCAACAAGCTGATGTAGTGCAGAGGCAGCAGGAGGCTGCTATGCGCCAGGAGGAACAAATGAAAAGACTCCAAGAGACGGTGGACCAGCTGGTGGCAGCACCAGCTGCGGCTCGTCAGGGACGGCCGAGAGTCGCGGCGGAGATGTTTTCGTCGGGGTCGGGTGATCCGACTCCGATTAGTTCAGAGGTGGCGGCGGAAAAGGAGCGAGCTTTGGCTGCCCTCATGGCTTTCAAGAAATTTGATCCGGCTGCCTTTGATGGTGAGGACATAGATCCGTGGGTCATAGAGATATGGGTTGATTCCATGGAAACGCTCTTCGAGGATTTGTACACGTTGGAGCGGGACAAGGTAAACCTAGCCGCGCATTATCTCAAACAGTCGGCGAAGGTGTGGTGGAAAGGCGTCAAGCGTGATCGATCGCCTAGTCTCCCTCCTATGACTTGGGAAGAGTTTCGGGGATTGGTGTTCTCAGCCTATTTCTCCGACAGTGAAAAGCGAAAGCTTAAGGAAAGATTCCCAAAGTTACGGCAAGGAGATCGCTCAGTTAGGCAATACGAGCGGGAGTTTTCCCGTATCGTGCATTGTGTCCCAAACGTGGTACGGGATGACAAGGACAAGGCTGACTGCTTTGTGCGTGGGCTTCGGCCGGATCTTTACCAGGCTGTGCTCGTACTTAAGATACAGACTTTTGCTGAGGTCTTGGATCGGGCCTTGTGGATAGAACAGGGCAATGCCTTTATGCGGGAAGAGCGAGAGGCATATTACAAGAAAAAGAGGAAAAGACGACCAACAGGTGGATCCAGTGGTCAGTCAAGTTCCCAACGGACTTCGACGAGTTCGCACTCGCGATCCCGAGCTCCGGGGACATACCGCATTCGGTCCTCGGCGAAGTGTGCTATTTGTGGAGGCCTTCATTTTCCACAGCAGTGTGAGCAGCGTGAGGGCAAGTGCTTCAAGTGTGGGCTGCCGGGCCATATGCGGGATGAGTGTCCGCGTGGTGATGGCCGGGCCTTGGCACTGGCGATGGCCCATTCCTCTCTGGGACAACCTGCAGGTGTGCCACCTGCGGTATGGTCGGGAGAGCGGCCGTTGAGGACGATGCAACCAGAGGGTTCGCGACGAACGCCAAGTGTGCATGGATAAGCGACCCGAATTGCGGAGCCTGCCGCTACTGACGTCATCGTGGCAGGTATGAGTTAATTGAGAAAACATGTGCTTTTACTAATCTCAAGCTGGTGCATAGCATGCATTTATTGTTGGTCGGTTGCTACTAATTATATATTGCATTTATTGCATAGTTGGGTAAGTAGACACCCGTACACACTTACATTGTGAGAAGTGGCACCTGCTGGTGCAAGTAGAAAGCCAAGTGGTGCTAGCTAATGGCTAGTGATGATTCTCCGGTAAGCAATGAGGCTCGTGGAGAACGTGGTCTAGTAAGTGACTCTTAAAATAATGGATTGGAAATTGTGAGAGTTGAGCTTGATGTTGAGGATACCCGAAAGACTCGGGAGTTGATACTGTGTTCCGATAGATCGGACAGTGAAAGTAGAATCACTGTGGTGAGAGTAGTCGTGCAGTTGACGGACGCGGGCCCGTTGGCCTAGTAATACCTCGAAGTTGAGGTGGACGAGTTGTGCTCGTGTAGTGGACGTGCATAGGCAAGCTGCCTGATGCTGGATTTCATGTTAGACGCTGTAGAAGCGTAGAGCGCTCGAGTATAGTTACTCGTGAGGTGCGGTTTCGATTCAGCCAGTTGAGTGAGTTGGCAGTAGCACTTTAGCAAGGCTAAGTGTGAAGCGGGCCATGGATCATTCATGGGGCTGGTGGCTCGCACAAGGTGCTTAGGAGTCGATAGTGGTACTTGAGCTCTGTAGAGCATGTCGTGTAGGACGACGTTGGTGGGTAGTGCTTGGGGACGACCCGTGTCTGGATCACTTGTGGACTGTGGAGCCTTGACCCATTGGGCAGGCGCAGTCAGCTGTGAGAGACAGCGGCCCGGTACCTATTGGTAGGGCGAGAGTTTTGGTCAGGACGGTAGTCCGAGCTTAGACCCGAGTACGTGGAATGTCACGTGTTAGAGTGCGAGATTGATGATACACCGAGTATGTAGTGACCCAACCCAAGGATTAGATATGGATTGGGGTCTTGATAGCTCCTGGTTGGAGTGTGTGCGAGTTCTCCAATGAGAATGTCGCCCAATGATGATTGGGTCTACTCTTGCGAGCGAGAGACGCTAGGCGTCGTTGAGATGAGTTTAGTTGGTAGGCCTACGTAGGGTGGGAGACTGTTGGTCCACCCGTAGAGACTGATGGTCGGTGCGACCGATGACCCCGTGAATGAGCTTAGGCTCGAGTTGCGAACGAAGGGTTCGTGCAAATTCACAGTCGGAGTAGAGTGATGTCGATCGTGGCTTATGGTATTAAAGGATAAAGAGAAACCGAAGTGCTCTTATAAGGCCTTGAGCTAATGGAAGCCACGTGAGAATTGGAGTTGGTACGCTCAAGTTAGTGGAAGCAAGTGGATAATGCTCTCAAGGGAATTGACATTGAGACGCGCCGAAGTGTGCCGTCTCGTGATAGAGCAAGATTCGATTGAGATTGGAGCACTCATGATTGGTCGATGCACCAACGATATTGCGTCTAATTAAGCAATGCCGGTGATCGAATCGGAGTGAACTTCCTGAGGGAACATGTAACGCAAGGGATGGTTCCAATAAGTGAAAGGCCAGTTCAAAGTGAAAAAGTGCATTGATGCCCTCAATTGTTCGATAAGTCGAATTGAGGCGCGGTTTAAGTTTCGCGGACGAAACTCTTTTTTAGGAGGGGAGAATGTAACATACCGGACTTCTAAAGTTATGAAGTTACGGTGTATGTTGGGCTGGAAAACTATTTGAATGGTTCCGGTAAGGTTCGGTGAAGTTCGGAAGCTTTTGGGCGTTTCGGTGCGCGTAGGCGCGAAAACGGAACCCGAAAGGCTATGTTGGGCCGTAAGCTAAGTTCGACATTAGCGTGGATGAAAAGATGATGGAGACATGTTCGAAAACATGTTTGAAGAATGTAACATATTGGAACCTAGAAGGAATTATCGAACTTTAGCCAAATTGGCTAAAGCATGCGACGGCCTGTTGCGATTTTGGAAAGATTGAGAAAATCTTGAGTAGAATTGGATAGGTTGGAACTACCTTACAATTGACCTTGAGCGGGTAAGTAGAATA
>NW_017893605.1:17011-17861 GCF_001540865.1 Ananas comosus
CATTGTTAGGGCACCGAAATTGGGGCTTTTGCCTCCGGGTGTTTCTAAGGCAAATTGGCCTTGTAGAAACCTAATTGGGGACCTAACGAACGCGTTGAAATGCTCGGTTCGGCAATCCGACGAGCGTACGCGAAGTTATTGACGAAACGGTCGGTTTTGGTACAGATAGCCGCAGCACGCGGAATAAAGGTCTAAAAATCATGAGATCGGAACTGGAGCACCTTGGAGTCAAGGAATAAACTCCAGAAAAGACGGATCGCGGTTCGGAGGTCGTTTGGAAGTCGCGCATGAGTTCGGGCCAAATCGGGCAACGGTTGCCGCGGGAGGCCGATTGCAAGTGACTACAAGCAATTGGAGTGCGTGTTAAGGTGGGTTGGTTTACCGAAGCGACTAGGTCGCCTTTATGTCTAAGAAATTAAGAATCCATGTTGATGCATATAAATGTAAATGAAGCATGTAGCTAAATAATGCATGTTGATAGTATGATGTAAATGCTAAGTAGATGCATATAAATGATATATGAGATTATAAACGCATGATTAGCATTATGAGATTATAGATGTATGCTTAGCATTGTGAGATTATATATGCATATGAACTTGGTTGATAACTCTAGCTTGATTAGAGAGATAACATTGGAAAATGAGAATTGATAACTCTAGAATGAGTAGAATGCTTAATTGGACAATTAGTATGTGAATTAGATCGAGTGGCATCTAACTTAGTGTTAAGGAACATAGGTCGTGAGTAGACCTAGAATCAAATAGATCGAGTGGCATCTAACCTAGTGTTAATAAACATAGGTCGTGAAATGAAAAGTACTTAACCTAGAGTCAAGTGAACCTAGGTT